>NC_080634.1:68412471-68474971 GCF_027579445.1 Ammospiza nelsoni
ATTTTGGAAGTGATGTGCACATATCCATCAAATGAAAACTGCACAGCAAATCTCTCATAAAATGTGCCAAAACTACTACTACCCCGGCAGAACTAAAGACCCTAGTAGCAAACAAGTCTGCAGAGGAATGTCAATGGAGGATGACTTGATGAGGGTCTACCGAAATAATTTTATCCAATTATTTACACTGAAAAAAAAGCTTTCAGAAGTTTGTACAGCCTTTGTACTTCTTACTGCCTACACATACTATTCACACCCTATTCAATAATATGTTTTCTATGTAACAAAAATAGATGTTTTCCAGCTACTTAGCAAAAAACAACCCATTAAGAAAAAACTTCTGATTTTATTTTTCACCTTTGTAATCCATTAACTGTAATAGCTTTTAATGTACTTTTAAAATTCCTGAGCCTCTCAGACTGAGTGAAAAGATACATCAACAACCAAAGTGTAAAAAGGTTATCTTGGTGATACTGGCTTTATCAAACCTTTAATTTAGCAGATCTTTATTGTATTATCTGTCATAGGTCAAAAATTTGACTATTATCTTTTAAGGCTTTGAGAAGTCCTAAGTGATACAGAAAGCGTGAACTCAGTATCTTAAGGATTTAACAACTAATCTATTAAGATTTAATAAATAAGATTTAAGATGTGAATTGAGAATGTCGACTTAAAATGTGTTAACTGCAAATGTATTGGCATGTAGAAACCTATCTAAGTATAATAATATTCTTCTTTTTACATTAAAATGCAATATTCAGTCAAATAAATACATTGTATAAGTATCCCTCTGTGAGTATGCATCCATACAAAAATGAACAGATAAAATATGTTTACACATAGCAAATATGTTTACATCAAGCAGCCAGGCAGCAGAGCTGCTGATGAAATTTACTCTGTACATGAGCTGGTAAGTATCCTCCTTAAAAAAGGGCTTTCTCAGAATGGAATTTTAAGCAAAGGTCAGGATCACTTGCTTGATAACTTTGTTAGAGAACAGCCCAGGCTGGAGAGAATTGTGTTGATGCTAAAACTTCCTTTGAGTCTTTCATATTTATAGAAACATATTCATATGTGTTTCTGTATTTATTAAGGTGAAAAAGCATGCTATATTTACATTGTGCATGCCTTTTAAGAGGATTTACGGCTTATAATACAAAATGAATATCTAACTATATAGGATGGCATACTTATCATTAGTTCCCTTTTTGATGCATGAATGCTAACAGGAAAATCCAATCCTAATTTCGGAATATTTAAATTTTCCATTTTTAACTGAGGATACTTTGAAATTTTTCATTCTCTTCTAGAAAATATTAGCCAAAGGTCTAAGACTGATGTTGTCTTGACAGGGGGACATAAAATAAAAAGAAAGACAACCCAGGGGCTTTTTCATACATGAATTTGATAAAATTATACCTTAATTGCTGCTGTCAAGAAGCAGTTATTGTTGATTACCTGAAAATTACATGTGGAATTTCCATTAATAGCATAGTTTAAAACTCTTCTGAAAGAAATACTTTAACTTGTTTTTGAGCATGGAGCATGGTGAGTATTTTATATTTTGCCATAGAAAAGAGCATGCATTTTTTCAGCAAGAGAATGTCCTTCCCATAACATCTCAAATAACATATTCAATTGAAAATGTAAGCATGACATTCAGGCTTCATTTGCTGTTGGTGTCTATCTAAAAACGGCCCAAATTGATGGAGACAGAAAATTCTAATCTGATGCCCTAAGGCCAGATCCAATAAAACACTTAAGCATCTAAATTTGGTGCTAAAGCAACAAACTTTTCAGTGGCTGTGCCCCATAAGGGAATCTTGGGCTGAAGTGAGCTGAGTTTTACATTCCTTTGAAAAGTACAGAGTAGGTATTGCTAGCCAGGTACCAGTTAGAGGGTGCTATGAGCAGCCACTGCCTCCAACATCACCCAAAAAATGGCATGCAGCCACCTGGAGCTAGTAAGTAGACAAACACTGTCAGCAGGACTGAGCTATAAATTACACCTTGCATACCCAAAACAACCTGAGTCCAGGTCATTAAGGGTAAAGGGATAATGTTAGAATATCTCTCCTCTTTTACAAAAGGCACAGTGATTAAGGATAGGGCTCAGGAAATGTGCTCCACATCTCCAAGTACGGTGTGTTTGACTTTTAAGCCATTGGTTATTTTGAACTCTCTTTTTTTGAAGCACTTCAGATCAATGGGCAAAAAGAAGATCAGGATTCAGCCGTCTAGTCTTTTATGTTCTCCACTAGTTCCTCTTTCCTATCCATGCTTAACAGATAGCATTACTGAAGAGCTGAACAGATACTCAGTTCCATAAAAAACACCAAAAATCTGCTTCTCAAAGCTTCAGACTGGGAAGGTCTGCAGGATGTCATACGTAAGCTGAATGGGAAAAGTGATGAAATGTACCTCACCAAAACTGAGGAACTAGACTCTTCCTGTCATAGAAACTTGAAAAGACTTGAAGTCTTCTCTTAACATAGAAAACCGAAAGGATCCTTTCTAATATGAATCCTATACTTCACATAAGCCCTTCTTATTAAGTCTGACTCAATAAAACCAAATGAGTATCATCAAAGAGTTCATAATTATAGATTACAAAATTTGATGCTTAGTTTTGGCTGTCAAGCACTTGAGCTAACATTGTGTACTTGAACTTACCTCATTCTTCCTAGGACCATTTGCAGTTCTACAGCCTTCTTTCAGTAAAATTGGAAATGATGCTGTCTTCTAATAAGCAAAAACTTTGGAAATCTAGGGTAATTGACCTCTGGTGATACAGATGATGACATCTTGAGTTATGTAAGACCTGTGAGGCAGAAGTGCTCTGCTGTCCTCCCTAGTCCAGACTAGGAACCTCACTGGACCACAAATTACCTTAGGAAACCTAAGTATCCTTCTTATGGAACCCAGGGCATGAGTGGAACTTCAGACCTGTACACTGGGTCTGGACCCAGCACAAAGCTAGGATGCAGCCAAGCTGCACTCCTGGATTAAGCAGCTGGAAAATGTCCTCAACACTCATGTTTCATTTTAACAATAAACATTCTAACATTGACAACAGAAACTCTTCCAGTTTTCCTGCAACAAATAATGACCCAGAGCCTTGGGTGAACTTTCTAGTTTTAACAGTCAGATCCACAGATCCTCATTTGATGGTTGGCGTCAAAATAATAACCTGACCCAATGGAAGGTAAAGTCACTCACAACTCCACATACCAGAACTTGAAAATATATCTTGAAGGCAGTCTAAAGGCAAATAAAACAACCCCAAAAACACAAACAAACAAACAAACGAAAACTAAACCCACAAACAAACAAATAAACAAAAACAAGCAAAGACCAAAATACCCCTCAAAAATTAAACAGCAACAACAAAAAAACCAAAAAAAAAACCAAAACAAAACCAAACCAAAACAAAAGAAAAAACCCAACAAAAAAAACCCAACAAAAAACCCTCCACAAAACTACATAAGTGCTTTACTGGTAGCTTAAACCACTCTAATAAAATAAACTGATTTTTGTCATTAATAATAATTCTTGCTAGATTTTTAATAGAAATACATATGATCTTTGAAAGACTTATTCAGTTTGCCAATGCCAATGAACTGTTTCTAAATATATTACACCTTGTTGTGTGAACCGGTCAAATTAGCTCATTTGTACTATGTTTCTAACAGGTAAATGGCATTTTTCACCCACATCCAGCTCACAGATCAGGTCAAACAAATGGTTCACCCCTCTGACAAAAAATTTGTTATGTTGATCAGTTAGCTCTGTTCCCCCTTCAAGTCATCTGTTGACTGTCCCTGATCTCAGACAACTTCAGAGATTTTTCATCTTTTCCTTTTTTTTAATGGAAGAGAGGACAAAAAGAGAGAAGACAGGACCTTCCAGACTAGGAAGGATTTTCTAGGTTCTATTAAAAGACATTTTAGTTGCACCTAGTGTATTTCTGCCAACAAAAGTCTTAGAAGAAAACACATTAATTTTTAAATGGTTCATGATACTTACTTAGAGCTTTTGACTTTTATTTTCCTTTTCCCTTTCCTTTCCTTTCCTTTCCTTTCCTTTCCTTTCCTTTCCTCTCCTCTCCTCTCCTCTCCTCTCCTCTCCTCTCCTCTCCTCTCCTCTCCTCTCCTCTCCTCTCCTCTCCTCTCCTCTCCTCTCCTCTCCTCTCCTCTCCTCTCCTCTCCTCTCCTCTCCTCTCCTCTCCCCTCCTCTCCCCTCCTCTCCCCTCCTCTCCCCTCCTCTCCCCTCCTCTCCCCTCCTCTCCCCTCCTCTCCCCTCCTCTCCCCTCCTCTCCCCTCCTCTCCCCTCCTCTCCCCTCCTCTCCCCTCCTCTCCTCTCCTCTCCTCTCCTCTCCTCTCCTCTCCTCTCCTCTCCTCTCCTCTCCTCTCCTCTCCTCTCCTCTCCTCTCCTCTCCTCTCCTCTCCTCTCCTCTCCTCTCCTCTCCTCTCCTCTCCTCTCCTCTCCTCTCCTCTCCTCTCCTCTCCTCTCCTCTCCTCTCCTCTCCTCTCCTCTCCTCTCCTCTCCTCTCCTTTCCTTTTCCTTTTCTTTTTCCTTTTCCTTTTCCTTTTCCTTTTCCTTTTCCTTTCTTCTCAGCTGAAGAAGATGATGGCATTTTAACAATAAAAGTGCCACCACCTGCATGTGTGTTTGCATTTTTAAATATGGTCACAGTCAGACTGGTTTCCAGGGGTAAAACAGTTTCAAAACCTGATTGCAAGCTCACAGTGACAAAACTAGATAATTACTATCTCCAAAAATATCTGTAAGTCAAATCACTTGTTTTAATACAGATTAGATTAGTACTAAAGTTACAAGATTGATATGAGAGACATGATAAATGTAGTCATGACAGAAAACAATTTTTAATTTAGTAACCCCTATCAATCTAGATAGCCCATGAATATTTACCATTAATTCAGTAGGCTGGAACAGAGCAGGGGAAAAAGAACAAAAAAAAATAAAAGAAAAGAAAAACAAAAGGTGGTTTGACCTAAACAGGACTGAGGAAAAAGGAGAATTCTCAGCAGTTTTACTGAGAACAGATCTTGCAAAGACTGGGAAAACATATTTGGGATAGCATAATTAAAAAACCCTTTGAAAAACTGAATGACATGCAAAAGTATTGCCATTCTTAATATGTACTTCTCTTTGCAGAACTTACCAGTCAGATTACAGTTAAACAAGTAACTTCAAAGGCTGAAATAAAATCATTTATGGAAATTCAAAACAAACCTATTTGATCACATCATACTTCACAGCAGGGATACAATTTGCAGAGGCTGAGTGAGGGCATAGTGTAAGCAAAAACAGGTTGTGTGTGCAATGAACCAAACTAAATGGTTTATATAAAAGAAATGTTGTTTCCATTAATTTTTCTGGTAATCTTATTAAAAACACCACCTGTCCAGAACAGAATTGTCCAGGTTTTAATTCCTTTTCATATCTCAGTGTTCAAACACAAGACAGAGGAGGAATCACCTTATAGCTATTAAATATGTCACAAAATGTCTTATTCTGAAATCTTCACAGCTACAGCAGTTTCTCCAGCTCTGTTTCAACATCTGGTTATTGTACTTTTTACTTTTTCTCTCGTTGTGCTCAAAGAGAGAAAGCTTTTCTGATAAGCTTAAAGAAATTTTTTTTCAAAGCATGCATTGCTTTTTAAGCCTCTCTTTAAAAAAAATGTTTCCAGTCTATAAGACTTAAAATTCACATATATTAAGCGAATAAAACACAAAATGCACCTTTCTAAATTTCACCACCACCCCACCAAAATCCCCTGTAAGAGCCCTGAACAGGAACTTGACTTTGAATACCAGCAGAGATGAAATGGTGTCATAATCAGCATAAGTGCATGTGGACTATTCACCTAGATCAAACACTTTGGTCATATACTCAATTAAATTTAAATCCCATTATATAATGTATACCAGCCTCATTTTATGCAATTCCCTAATTTAATGGCTTGGTATTAGCCTTTTTCATTTTTGCACACATGGACTAATTTTCATGGTGCTCAGTCCCTCTGGGAAGTAGGTCATTAAAGTCAACTGGACGGAGACAGAAACTTTAAATACCTAAACAGTGCTGCAGAAGGGTCAGAGTGGCAATAATAATGTAAAACAGTTTTTGACTCATCCTACTTTGCAATATTTATGAAATTTCTCCCTCATATATATATTTTTAATATATATTTATATATTTATATTATATATTTATATATAATTTTATATATTTATATGATTTTATATTTATTTTTTTATATTATATATTTATATATATTCATTAATATTGGAGATTACAAAATAGAACAATAATGAAAATTATTATCCTGGTACAATTTGATTTGTGAAACTGAAAATAAAAAATCAGCTAAACAAAAATCTCAATAAGGAAATTAAAAATCACAATTATAGTAATATTTAGCTACCGAGACAACACCTGTTTTACACTGAAGCAGTAGAATTAGAATATTCATGTTACCTTTCTCAATGTGTATTCTTTTTGTCTCATGTCCCACATCATGACCAGCCAGATCCCCCTCCTTAGGTCCAGGCAGGACATTAGGTGACAAACCCATCAGCATTTGGTTCATAGAGAGCCCGTTCTGATGGACAGCTGCTAGACACAAGCACAGGCAGAAAGAAATCAGCTGTCATACTAACAATACCCTTTTTTACTTATTTTACATTGTCTTCCTCTTAATTATGCAAGAATTCTAACAATCACAAACTTACTTAATTAGTGCTATCAGGATCCACAGAGAGGAAAAGTTTCTTCCTGACACTGCTACTTTAAAACAATGAATTTTAAAAAGAAAGTTCAGTAACTTTGGATAAAGTTAGAGATTTGCAAATATGTTCTCCCTTATTTAACGAGAATTCTTAAATTTTTAGTTCATTGTACAAAAATGCTTGAGTACCAACATTCCCAATATGCAGTCCCTAATAACTTCCTTAAATGAAGCATTGTGGCCTTTCAGGTGATAAACACTGTTTTTCCATACATTCTGTGCAACAGTAGAATTGCTTCTTTGCCCATCAGACAGGTGGAAAAGCCCTGTCCAACACCTTTCAGAGACCCTCATGAGTCTCAAACACACCTCAGAAACTCTTATTAGGTAGTTTATATTTCTATGCTTTTATTCTGGAAAAAAAAAAAATTTCAAGATGTTTATGCGATTTTTAGTAATTTTTTTTTTTTAAATATGGAACCCATATTCCTGTACTAGCCATCTTTTTCTGGCTGGCACTACAAAAGATGTACTTAAGAATCAGGTGTAATGTTAGCAAATCAGATAGGACA
Organism: Ammospiza nelsoni; assembly: GCF_027579445.1. NCBI lineage: Eukaryota > Metazoa > Chordata > Aves > Passeriformes > Passerellidae > Ammospiza > Ammospiza nelsoni. The sequence continues at coordinate 68,419,801 of NC_080634.1, forward strand.
GAAAATAATTATCTTATAAATAAATAAGTTATTGAAGTGATCCACTACTTAAGGAACTCTGCTATGTTTACGTGGAAGAAAAAAAAGTGCAAAGGTCCCACTCCTCTCTGTAAACTATATAGTAAACTGAACAGTATAATTTCCTTGTTTGTTAAAAAAATGAGCAATTCCTTAGCAAAAACAATAAATATCTCTCAATTTAGATTTTGAGAGTTTCTGATGTTTTATTGTTTTAGGGTTTTTTTGAGGGAACAATGGAAAAGAGCTTCATCAGTTGTAAACAAAAATACTGTTCAATCAATTAAGAAAAAATTTAATTCCACATTTGGGAGGGGTTTTTTCAGACCTTCACGTATGAAGCCTGCAGTGGCTTGATCATGGCTGGACACCACGTGCCCACCAAAGCCACTCCATCACTCCCCCTCCTCAAATGGACAATGGAAAGAAAATATAATGAAAGGCTTGTGGGTCAAGCCTGGGGAAATAGACAGGTCACAGTATATGGGATGCCAATTTAATCTGCTCTCTGAATTGTCCAAGTGATAACAAAACAGAATTTTCAGCTTGTCATAGTCAGGCCTCATTTCTTTTCTTTGGTAAGTCATTTTTCATCACACACTAATGAAGGATCTCTCATTTGAAGGTCAATGAAGAGTCAGCTTCCTGAGCATAGGGAGAGCCCGAAGAGGAGCAGCCTAAAGGACACGTGTTGCATCTAATCAGCATGGCCACCTATTTCATGCAGCTATTTCATGGCCTTCTATGTGTGTGCCAAACCCTCCAGTTTCACCTACTGACAAATTCCACTGTGGAAAGACTATTTAAACACACAAAAACCTGCAACAGAGCAGTATTAAAGGGAATGGACAAGTGTAATACGAATTTAAGTACACATCCATAAAATGGTATGCATTTAAAACCTTAATTTCCATTGCTGCACTGGAATATCACAGATTTCAGAGTCTTTGCCATGTAATTTACAACATGTATATGGAACTTTGATAAGAATGGCATCACTCTGGGACACCACAGTTTAATTTCACTCTGTCCCCTGTGAGCTATGAGGTGATATTCTTTCTATCATATTTCTCACCATTAAAAAATTTTTGTATTTAAAAAAATTATGAAGTATGAACATTTTTAATTTCTTTAACCCAATTCTTCTCTTTACCAAGCAATTCTACCACATAAAATATTGCTTATGAAGTCAGATTCAATATAGAAACCAAAACCGAGTAACCTGATTAAATAAAATTCACTTTCTTTTAAAAATGTTTACACTTTATGTATAGTTCTGAAACTAATCTAGCAAATTGCTTCCTGCCTGCAATTCTGTATTTCACTGCTCATATCTTTATGTTTAATATGACATGATGGCAGTTTATATCAGTACCTGTTAACGTAGCATCAGATATTACGGTACTGCAAACTGGGGAACATAATGCTGGGAGACAGTTATTGCAGCTGAGCTTCTGAACAGGAGACATATGGGACCTGCTCAAGGGGAGGGCACTGTGACCAGAAACACAAGCTGCACCTCATCAGCTTTAGAGGGGTGGGAAGGAGAAGAATGGGACCTACGGATTCTGTCTGAAGAGCTCTCGGTCCGTGCGGGAGAGCTGGACACGCTGCTGCTCCGATGAGAGGATGGGTGGCTGCCGGGTCTTCGGCCCTCTTCAAGAGAAGGAGCAGGAGAAGGGCTGTCTGGAACACGTTCCTAGACCACACAAAAAGCCATCGAGAAAAAATGGCAATGTTAAACCAAGCCTCTGTTTCCAAACATCACTTCCCTAAACTGAATCTCCTTCTTAAATTCCAACCTATTCATTCCTTTGTTGACATTTCCAGGATTTGCAGAGCATTGTCAAGGGAAACTTGGCAACTTTAGGACACTAGACCTTAAATTTCAGCATGCAATGTGAATACTGCTCATCCTATCAGGCTTTTAACTGCCTTCTGGACTACTTTAAAAATTAAGATGTTTGTTCACCTTTTTGTTGTTGTTGTTGGTTTGGATTTCTTTTTTTGGTTGGTTGGTTTTTTCTGGTTTTTGGGGGGTTTTTTTGGTGGTTTGTTTGTTTATTTTATTTTTGTTACTCGTATCATGCAGTTGAATTGGAAGCATACATTTTGGCTTACACATGTTAGCTTTATGGGATGAGGAATTATGTATTTCTGTAAACAAATAAAGACCAGGTACTGTTGTTTTATCTCATGTTGACTTTTACTTCACAATTTAATTTCAAAGAGGTTTCTTGAGCAATGAGATCTTTTGGAACTGCTATGGATAATAAAGAAACTATAACCTCCTTATAGTACCTATATCAGTCACATGACTGATGTAAGTCCAAATGCCTATTTTTACCATGGAACACAAACTTGGAATGAATCACACTTTTTGGATGAATGTGGCCATATCACTTCAAAATGGGGAAAACCACCACTCATATTTTTCTATGCAGGGAAAGGCCTGGCAGGGCAGCCAAGAGCAGCTATGACGCACTTCAAGAGTTTCCTTGCTTTTGAAAACCAGAATGTAAGGACTGTGATGGTTTGAATTGCATAGCTGCTGTGTGAGAAGTGTTAGTATGTAGCAGACAGATACATCTGATATTTACCCAGAAGTCTGACACAAATAATACAAACAAGAATCAAATGGAGATGAGTGCAGGATAGCTCTTTCTAGAAAATTCACTGTCTTTCCCTGCAGTTTCCTTTTTACTGCTGAAAGTTCTCAAGACTCATTGCTAAAGTATGTGAGAGTGAGGCTGTTTTGGAAAAATAGTGATAAAAATAAATGAATCCTATAGGGGAAATCTGTTGGAAGGATTGAAGATATTAAACTAACCTTTTTTTTTTGCTTGTTTTTCTCCTTTTGATAACTGAAAACCTGACTTATAATGAGAAAAACAATGAGCCCAAACCACCAATCAACAAACACCTGCACACATTCAACTCACTAAAAGCTTTTGGTAATGAAATAATACAATTAGTATACATGTGTAATAACAGAAAAAAACCTCTTGCTGTTGCAAATGTATTTTCTTGAAAAAAGCAGTACATTCCTCACACAGAAAGGTTCTTTACAAGCAGTCATTCTTTTATCATGCCCAGTCACTAGATAAATATTTATTTCTCTGAATGCATTCCCAAGAAATTTTGCAACATCCTCAACTATAGTAATCAATAGATTTGTTCAAGGTAAGTTTCATAAAAAAATATCTGCTGAACTTGAGATTCTGATTGCAAAGGGATTCAATGAGCATACTGATGGAGTGGGAGGAGATTTTTTAGAGCAATGTTGCAAGACATTTAAGTGGATTCCACTTTAACAGTCTTAGGTTTTTAAGTCAAAAACCTTGATGAGGATAGCTTAACTGCATCATAGCTCTAGGCTTATTATGACTTTGATTGTGTTTATATGTCCATGATCTGGGTATTCAAGAGGAGGATTATAATGCAGATGTTTTCAGAATGTAGAAGATTTATTTCTTTAGATTTAGGAGGATTTAAGCATGCACAGTGTACAGATTTGATATAAATTAGAACACGGTATATTTAATCATTCATTTAAAATATAATTTCACTGTTTGGCATACAATGTATTGTTCTTAGAAGGGTTTCATTAAAATGAAATCCAGTGAGCACATAAGATTTGAATACAGAGCTGCAGAGTAAATTAATTTATTTAAACAGCTTAATTTGTTTATCCTATTTATTTATGTGTGCTTTTACAGCACGTATTATGAGATGGAGCGAGCAAAAGGAATGCACAGGACAACGAAATATAATTACTGTACAAACAAAACAGATAATGAGTTTTATTCTCATATTATATGACATAGACAAAATCCATGAGAAAACTATATATCTTGGCTTTATCAATTCATTTGTAAAATACCCTTTAATTCCAATAAAACATGGGACTGAACTACACAGAAATGCAAAATAAACCAATTTAGTACCTTAACTATTGTTTTATATCCTTGCTTCATATTTCCACAATCAGCAGTCTAGTCTATAGCAATTTTTTGTGTTTAACAAATTCACTGCAATAATAAATGGCAATGCTGGTAATGATAAATTGAAGTACTCTGTAGCTGTAAAAAAGCCATAGTAATAAACTAACAGTACTGGAATATCAATATGTCTTCCTTAACAGAGATTTTGTGTAGAAAACATTAATTTGGTTTGTGGCAAAATATTAACTTTAGACTCCATTTAAAATTTTTCAAAAAAGGAACTGTTCAAAATTGTGTTTATTAAATAATGCAGATCAGAGACACTTTTTCACTTCTACAGCCTGCCACTTTTGTACAAGTTACTCTACATGAAACAGTAAAGAAATAGAACTTACTGACTTAAAATCCTGGCAACAGATAACACCTAGGATTCTGTCCACTGCCCAATATTTTTCCTAAAACTTAACTACTTTCCTAAAATTTTACTCCAAAGAGGCAGATATTTCTGGAAAATCTGGTGTATAACCCTCTCTCACTACTTTTTTTCTCCATTTTTTGCTAGTCACAGGTAAAAAGTAGTGTTAACAATTTAGGTAATATGCAGAAATTTAGCATCTGGTTCACCAATGTTTCAGGATTGTTAAGACTCTCAGTTAGGTATCAGAGGCTTTACTAAGCAGTGGGCAACAAACTCTTAGGGGCCAAATTTGAAGTGTTCCTTATCTTGGTGATCTTCACAACTTGATCCAAATCATGAATCCTAAGCATTTAGGAATCTGGCATTTGCCTCCTCCAAAAATGTTCCTACCACAAAGAAATTTTCACTCTAGGGAACTCTAACACCCTTTCTTGTACTCTAATTCCAGTGACAAGTTACACACTCTCAATATCAAGTCCATTTCATAAATAACAGGTTTGTTCCTGTGACATTGGGTATATTATCTTATGCTGTTAAAAAAACAGGTAAAAGATTTCAGTATCAGAGATTGAAACACATGAGATTGAGGTTCTCTCTGGAATTGAAATCACCCCAGTTTTGTTCCAGAATACTACATAACATTCACAAAATCACACTGTCTTGATCTCTTTAAGTAAAACAGGAGAGTTCTTATGTATTTATCAACTTTTTTTCTAAATTTCTCAAATAGGCAAATACTGCAAAATCTTATTCTGAAAGTTATTTTTAAGTAACTTTTAAAAAAATAATTATCTTAATACATCAATAATGCTATTCAGAAGACCAGAAATACTTTCTTCCCTATATCACATCTTTGTCCATATATGAGGTTACAAATATTAATTTCTTTTTGTTCCTATTTTATTTCTGCTTCAGCAGCATGCTTTCACTGTTTGAACATTGCTTCATTACCAAAAGCCTTCCTCAAAATATATCAAAACACAAAGCTGATGAAGTTCAGCTGTTGCATCACTATTGAAGACATTTCAGGTAATATATGTAGGAATAATACTTCTGCTCCTAAGAGGACAGAAAAGTAAGTGGTATCTTCTAAGTTGTCTCCACCTCAGTTTGTCCATAAGTATTTTTTATTCTTTGCCATTCTTGTTCCTTACTAACAAAATTGTTTACTATTTCTGACAAACTTTGAATTCATGTTCTTGCAATAACCAAACCAGATTTGCATGCACAGTCTTCACCTCCTGGCTATTTGTCTCCTACAGGTATTTAGTCTTGGCCTTTTACTATGTTCTAGTTTACTTTGCCTTAAAACTCATCTCTTGGGTTCAGTTCTCCTTTAATTTTAGTCTTGGAATGAGCTCTAGACACACAATTAAGTCCTGCTCTAAAGGTATATAATTTTTTAACTATTCAGTTGTCTTGCTCTTCTTCAGTATTGAACAAACTTCCTTAAGGATGTTTGTGCTTTAAGTGATTGAAGTGCAAGAATAAAGTAACTTATTTTCAAGGTCATACTTTTCATAGTTTAGGTAACTTTTGGAATTGTTTAGGTTGGAAGAGATGTTTAAAGGCCATCAAGAGATGTTTAAAGTTTCAATCAACCTGTCAGCAGGGACACTGTCCACTGGAGGAGGTTGCTCAGAGCTCCATTCAGCCTGGCATTGAACACTGCCAGCTATGGGGCAACCACAGTGTCCCTGCACAGGCTAACTGCATGCTAGGCAAAGTATAAATGACACAAACTGTTTTATACAGTTGTGATAATAATAATATTAATGATCAGCATCAGCATTATCTTTTAATCAGGAGTGTGAGAGACTGGACTGGTTAATGACCCAAAAGGCGGCCCACTTGACCACCCAGGTGCAGAGGGCACACACTCATCACTGAAGGCTACAGCTGGGTGTTGAAAAAGATAAGAAAGGAGGCTGGCAAGATGCAAATCTTGCCAATTTGCCATTGGGCTAGTGCTTTTTATCATGTCTCTGCCCTTTTCATAATGGCTCAGGCATGAAAACTCACCTCAGAAAGTACTGGGACATTCACACAAAGTCTGAAGGTGTTCACCCATTCTGATGGACATAAGTGACTCAACTGTGCTGACAGGAGAGGTGGCATCCCCAGAGGTGTCATGGATCATGAAAGACTCCTGAAGTGTCCTGTGATCCACAGCCTTATACCATTCAGTGTGAAACCCCCTACCTCAGGAGTGGAACCTGGGCATTCCCACCTGAACCTAAGCATATATAACTGTGGAACTTTGGTGTTTTGTGAGCTTTTCCTATTCCTGACAGACCAAGACAGCCACAAACACTTCAGCCAACAGATATTGAAATTGCAACAGTCAAATCTTGTGAGGTCCGTGGGTGGTGATATCTTTCTAGTCCTTTCCATTTTTTAAGTGTCATTATTATGTTTTTATATTGGTATATTACTACATAAAATAATAATCTAAATGGCTACACATGTGCTCCCCCATTGCAACCAAACTGTTCTAAAATAAACCCTCCAAGTGTGTATTTAAGAACATGGATTTGTGTTTTTTCATACGACATCCAGTGTGGTTTTGCTCTAATATGCCCCAAGGAATCTATCAATGAGAACCTGTGTTAGCTTCACCTTTTGGTGGTTGTAACAAGGAGTAGGTTATATTTTTTCCAGCCTTTGTGGGAAGACACTTGTCTTCCAAGCCTTTTTGGTGGTAGTTATGAAAATCGCTTTTAAAAGTGATCAAAACACAGATTTCTTTCTTCAGTTTCTTACTGACTTATTTTGAACTTGTGTGAGATGCATTCCAGGAATAACTTTCTTGTAAAATGTCACATTTAATTTGACATTACTTTAGCTGAATAAGTTTAAGAAATTAGTAACTTGAGTATCTTTTGTATTTTCTGCAAACAGAACATTTTATTTTTACAGTTTTACTTTTTCATTCCACTTTAGTCAAGACACTATGGTGCTCTAAATGAATATTTAGACTCAAGAAGTGAAAAATTAAATGGACTAATAGTTAGTTATTTCCTAACTTCCTCAGTCACTTCTATATGAGTGTTATCAATCTGACTGAATGCTATAAAATTTCAGTTCTATTTCCTTACCTGCATACTATCTGGCTTGCTGAAGATCTCGCTAACTTCACACTGATGCACATGATATCTTTTTCACCTTGTTCTTACAGATCCACTTCTAATCCCAATCAAAATTCAGGAGTTCTAATATTTTATGTTGTCATTAACTGCACTATTATTTTAAATCTTAGATGTCTTACAAAGAAAAGAATCCATGATGTTTACATTACATGTTTTCTCTCTCTGTGAATACCTTGAACTTATTTATCTTTTGGACCAATTGAAGTTGATTTCTATTACATTTTTTACTTCCACAATTTTTCATTGTACCTACTTTGCTCTTCTCATCCCAAGAATACTGACAACCGAAAGCATAAAATGAAGAAAGAGATCAACTGAAGATAAGACTGAATTGGCTTGATTTTTAGTGTCCTGTTTTCTACATGTATTATTCCAGCAGAAGTTAACTGAGGGGAAGCCAAATAGGAGACTTCCAAGTAATCCTCTAACAGTACTTGCACAACAAGAGATCTAATCCTTGGAAATCATGAGCAGTACATACAGCACAATGACCCAGTCAGGAAGTGGGTGTCAGTGGACAGGGCCATTACAGAGATTAAAAACAAGCAAGCAAACAAAGTTGATCCCTATCAACTGAAGAAAGAGCTTGGTTTTACCTTCACAACGAATATTTCTTCTAACAAACAAAATATCCTTCTAAGGTACACAAAAAAACTCCATGCAATAGGCAAACATATAGACATGCAAGAAACTCTGTTCCAATCAAATTAGTAACTCCTTATTGGCAAGCTGGACACACTTTCTGATTTTTTTTTTCTCCTGATTTCTCTGATTTTTTTTCTGTTTTTCTCACACTACACACATAGCTCCCTGTTACACACCAGAACATGCAAATTTCCTAACATATGAGCATTTGGCTATTAGCTTCAAACTGCACCACAGAAACATGCACAATAAAAGAACCATAGGATCCTCTATTATTAAAAAAAAACCCCAATGATTCCAGGTTACAGCCTACCACATTTAGTTGGCATCCTCTAAGGTCATTATATAAAAAGTGTATTAAAAGCTAAAACAAATAATATTAATCATATAGATAGAACTAATTAATGAGGTGGAACACAGTGTCCTCTAATATAAAGATAGTTAAGCCATAATAAAGAAGGTCAACTATACTTTGACCTAAGATCTACTAATTCTAAATTAAAAAAAAAAAAAAAAAGTGTGCATATACACAAGTTATTCTAAGGCAGAGATTTTCTCTATTATGTTCAAATTCCTACAAATTAGATATAATATTCTCTGCAGCTAGGATAAAATTGTTATTTGAATTACATTATACTTAAAAAATCATTGGTATATTCTAATTTCCATGTTTGGTTCCTTAACATGTAAAAGCAGTTGTTTTAGGAGCTGATAGTCCTATTTTTATTCTAAAATATTTATTGTAATAAAATTACTTTTTATTACTTAAATGCTCTAAATCAAATTTCTCCTTACATACAGAAGAAAACTTGATCATACGTCACATATCAGATAAAGAGGAAATTAAAGTAGCTTCCCTCTTGCCCTTTTACACATTCAAGAAAAGCATTTTAAAGTAGTGTTAAGATTTCTGGTTTGAATGCACAATGCACTAATGTCTCTAAAAATAGTAGGTTATCTGAAAAGTCAGGTGTTTTTCAGGTTAGGCATACAAAAAGGGTTTTTCTGCCAATTTGGAACACAATCAATTTTGTTCTCATTCCCTGTCTGTGAAAGGCGTACGGCATATCCAGCTTCACAGGAATGCTGCCACTGCCTGCATAATGCTTTTCCTGTAAGACACAGAAGCGTCCACAGAAAACTTTTGCCTTCAACACAAGATTCAAGATTCAGATCAGTGAAGTGAACTTGCCCTTTTTCCTCTCAGAGTCTGTTTCCTTTCAGGTATGCTCTCTGGACTTGCTCACCACCCGTCTGATAAGAGACATTAAAATGTACTCTGCTCAGCCATTTCTATATGGCAGAGATGCATTTCCTCTCTTTGGCTATTATTTGGACTTTTTGGGAAAAAATCACAGAAACACATGAGTCTGAGTTGGAAGGGTCCCAGAAGGACCATCAGGTCCAGGTCTTGAGTGAATGGCCCATATGGGGATTGAATCCATGACCTGGGTGCAATTAGCACCAGGCTCTGAGCAACTGACCTATCTATTATAGGCAAAAAAAGATAGAAACATTAAATTACATCAACAGGAACACACATATTGACAATGAAAAATGAAAAAGTGAATGAATTCTAAAATTAAATTTCATGTCAGAATGGTCTTATAAACAGAGTTATTCTAAAAAATAAAATCTGTCAGCAGCTACTCTTGTTAAATAAGCTAACAGTAAACTTCTGCTATGGGATCACAGGAACATATCTATCTATATACAGATAGATTTAAAAAAAGGTAAAAAATAGTGTAACACAACCAGTGCTATGATAGATGTGAGGAAATTAGCAAACTTTAGTCTGATATATCCATTACACAATGCAAAACTTCTGTGCCACTGCTGTCTTCACTTTTTCAGCTGGACATATTGGTTTCTTCTGTTTTATTCTTAATTCTCCCTCTAACTATTAGTCACATATAGATAAATTGCAATTTTTGATTCTGGCATGCTGCTGCTCTGTTCTAACTTTTACAATGTAATTTCAAGTTGCTATTATTATAAAGTATGTCCTGTATATTTTCATATATCTTTCTGCTGAGTGGAAAAAAAACTGATGTAGTGAAACTGCTAACAAGCTCAGCCTTTGAAACCACAGGCAGGTGATGAAAGCCACTTCATGTCTAAAGCATCCCCAGGTCACAGCTGTCACACTCACTGCAATTCATTGTTGTCACAATCTGCTGTCCCTGCTTGTTGTTGCTCTCCTCTTATTCATCCAACTCATATATCTAAACATTCCATTACAAAAAGACATCTAATGCTCATCTCATGTTCGAAAGGGCACAACACTCTTCTGAAATATAATTCTGAAGATTTTAGGGCTCAGAGTTCACTGCCAAATCTAAGGTGTTGTTTTGTAAGGCTTCCCTTGTAATTTTGTCTTTGTCTCATCTCCTGAATGCAGCAGGATAAAATGTTTAGTTAGTACATGATCTCAGCTTTATTCCAACATCTTATCATGAAGAAATGAAATATTGCCCAGTAATAGAAAGGCATTTGAAGCTTTGTGAGTTTAAAGATAACGGCGCTAGCTGTGAAGTCAGTGAATTGGAAGGAAAGGTCAGCAAGTCATCTACTGTGGCACTGTTCACAAAGGCAATCCTTCTATCCAATGAACCTGGCTGTTCGCAATCTGAAGACTTTGATTTTCTAAGACTTAATTTTGTTCTTTGTTACTTAATTAGATATGGTTACTATTGATTTACTTTTCAGAGTCAAAATTTCTCACAGGCCTTCTAACTTTCAAGCAGACTTTACACTGGCAAACATGCAGTACTCTAATTTCAAATCTATGCTGTTGTTTCAGGTTACAACTACAAACTCTGAGATGAGTGATTCAAAAACTTTTCAATTTGTGGAAACATTGACACTAAGGAGAAAATACTTCAGTAAAATTAGGGTTAAAAAATGAGTAAAACCATAGTGAAAACAAAACCAAGATGTCTGAAAATATTTGCAATAAAAAACTGGAAGCTATAATTCTAATAACAAACAGTTTCATGAAAGAGAGCAACTGTACTATTTATCCATTCCTGTAAAAATAAAGAAAAAGCAGGTTAGACCTTCTCACTTACATTTATTCTTGAAGATATTTATTTTGATTGTAGTATAAGTTGTTATTCATAAACATTACACTGCCAGCACAAGGTTCAAGAAGTGTGCTGATTGCAGTTGCCTGCTCAACTACTTGGTGCATATAACTCAGTGGGCATTAAAATCACAGCCTCTGACTATGCCTAGAGAACAGGTAAATTGCCAGTGACATTATGTCCATCCCCATGGGAAGACAATCACCTAATAATGACCTCATCCTTTTAAGTTTGTGGGGTTTATGTTTCAATCCTGTTCAGTATTTAAAAATAGGAACATAAATACTTATCTGTGCTACCTCTATCCACATGACCATATCCCTCTGCAATAGAGAATAACAGAGGATATAAATCTAGACATATGTTGTACCACAATGGGGCTGAAGGAATGAGTAGGAAACAGTAAGTTCCTCAGCCCTTATGACACTGTTGAAGTAACTATGTGCAGCAAGATTTTACATTTAGAAGTGAGTTTTGAGGGACAAGTAAAAACTTGTGTTTATGGATTCACCTGTAGTAGAAATTAATTGTGGGCAATAACTTACAGGCCTTGACTGAAGAAGTCATGACAGCACTTAGGTAATGTCATGTTCTACATAAAGGACCTAAAATCCTTAACTTACTAGTGCAAAGTTCAGAAGAAATCTGTATTTCATCCTCGTATGTGCACACTTTTCTAAAGAGAACTTAGGTTAATTTGGTCATTTAAAAACATTTCATTGAAATACACATATTTTTATATTACAGTTATGTGCAAACCAGATGGGAACATGAAACCTGGTTTGTCAAATAACTTGCACAGGATGTTATGCCAGGAGTTATGCAAAAGTTGGCAGCTACAATGAATATTTAATTAGTATGGATATGAGAGCTGAATTTTCAAAAATGACATTGATACATACTGTAGATTATTAATACAAACAAATGCTCAAATAAGCAAACTTTTGGAAAGAAATTATGATTTTCCAGCTATAACATGCTGTTGGAATGTTTTAGAGAGTCTAAATTGCTAGGTACTTTCAAGATTATAAGTATTCTAGGTACTTCACCTAGATTATAAGGAATCTATCTCTGCTAAAGGAAACAGAGTTACAAAAATGGACTTGTTAAGAATGAAACAACACCCAGGATAAGGAAAATTTTCTGGTACGGGACTGCCCACGGTTATAATAATACACAAAATTATATAGTATGTCCCTTTCAGAGTCCAATAGTTTTAAACCTACTAGGCAAGTTGAGATCACGTGAGCCAAAATTACTTCTCAGTTAAGTGTTTCCTGGGTCCAGCAATGTTCCCATAATGGGGTTAGATCTGTCAACAGAGCAGGCCCTGCTTTCCACAAAAGGAAAGCATTTTTACATGGCCTATGAGATACGCTGTACTTAAATGTACCTGACTGGTAACTGGAGACAAAGATAGTGGTCACACTGCAATATGCTCCCACAGACATATTTAAATGTAGACCATGGTAACTTAAGCAGCTTTAATAGCAACAACTAACTTGTAAATCAGCTTTACAAGCTAGAAGTCAGCTTGTTGAAGTTTAGAAACAGAAGGTTACCAATGCTCATGAAGGTCAAATTTTATACTCTTACATATGAAATAAAATGGCTCATAGAAAATGAAAGGAGGGAAAGTATCATGAAAATAGTGAAAATAAAGAAATAAAGTTTTGTTGGCACAGTAATTCATATGCCAGGTGTCATTTAGCATGTGCTCCATCTCAATCTTCATTTTTTAGATCCCCAGAAGGACTAGTGGCTACAGTTTCAATTAAGAAAATAAATTTAGAATGAAATAAAGCACCATGTGTTTTCCAGAAAATATTATTATCATATAACTCTTACTAAATACCAATCAGTAAAAATAGGAAAATAGAGTTGCAAAAAACACCATGCAATCAGTTAGCAGCAGAGTGCTCATATCCCCAACACAGGGGCAAGATGGAAACCAGGGCGGGATCTGGTCTTGTTGGCATACTACCTAAATAAGTAATTCTTTTCAAACCAGTATCTTAACTCCTCATGTCAACAAACGTGAGAAAGGGATGCCACTGAAGGCCTCCAAAGGAGACCCTAGATTTAGAGGTATAGGTGACTAAATTAGGCCATCAGATCATATTTTTCTAGGTCAATAAAAACATAGATTTGTTTTTATTGACCTAGAACAGTTCTTTGCGGTTCTGTGCTTGTTAGGTTAAAGAAGAAAGGTACACCAGTATGTTGAATGTCTTAAAAAAGTCAGACCTCTTCACTCTATTTAAATCATTATGAACTTCAGAACTTTTGTAACTCCTGATTTGAAGGTCCAAGAGATTCTAAGTTTACCTAATTTGTGTCAAAGAAATTGCATGAATGGATCGATTTCCAATATAGCCCTGAAAAACTACATAAACTTGCTTTTGTGTGGCTATTTCTAAGATACATTAGATAAAGGAACTAAAGTTTGTGTACTTTCTCTTTCTCATTTGTTAGACCTAAAGAAGGGTAAGAGGCAAAATGTAGATAACTGAATAAAGATCAAGTCACAATTACCTAATGGTAACAGGGAAGTGTCTTTTTAAATTAAATGCTTTAAAATGAAAACAATTCACCTGCAGTAAAAAGAATAAAAAACTCCATGCCTCTGGTAAGTGCCTCTATAACCAGATTAAGTTAATTAAAGGCCAGAAACAAAACCTAAAACAGGTAGACAAGTTCAGATATCAGATATTTTTGAGATATCCCTATAATACTACACTTCTGGCCTGCAGATACTGGGACTGTTCTGTGCTACTTCATTCTAATTTGTTTTGGGATTTGGAAAATTTAGTTTCTGCACAGGTAAAATATCAAACCTTTCAGCCTTCTTCAAATAAATTAGAGCATTTCAGTTCAAATGCTTAGGTTTTAAAATTGGAAGAACAACCTCTTCTAATTTAAGAGTAATATTTCCATGACATCTCAAGAAACATTAGAGTACAGACTATAAAATACAAGAAAAAGACAAAGCTGTGTATGAAAATGCTTCAATTTGAGCATTGCTTTAATACTGATTTAGAGGGAAGGAGGGAAACTGAGATGCTAACAGTGGCCACTGGTATCCTGTTGTGCTCTCAGAGTCATCACACTCGGTTTTCCTGTATTTACTGACTTCATGACTTACCCTAGAACATTTGACTCCTATCCAATACACCTTTACAATATTTATGGTGGCTGGGAGCGGGCTACGATTTGGCGCCTTTTGGTTTGGTTTGGGCTCATTTTGGTGTGCTCTAGAGTTACCTTGATAACAGATGTCTCCACCCGGGAGGGAGGGCTCTGCACTTGTGCTGCTGCTGCCATGTTGGCGATGGTGCTGAGGTGGTTCATCTGGCTCATTGCCATCGTGACAGAGGCTGGAGGTAGGCTCACGGGAATCAGCGGGTGGGGCATCATCATAAAAGGAAGTTCCAACCCTGTTGGGGGAAAAAACAGGGAAATTGATTTATGCATCTTTTCTTAAGCACTGCCTTCTTTTTCTCCTGATGGACAGCATTCAAGTGACAGGTGACAAGATGGTTCACATTGCAGGAAAAGGCAGCTCTATGTCAGTTCTCTTCTGAGAGATGCAGGGGTGAATCACTAGCAACCATGGAGAGTTTCTAGCCACAAGGAGAGGCTATTAGACCTCTTAGTTTGTTTATATCTGTGTAATGTATGATATCATTGCTAAGCCATGGCTATTTATTATAGTTTTTGATATCTGCTGTGAGGTGCCTTAGCAGTGCTTCATTATGCCACTGATGCACAAGTTAGCAGTTATTTTAAGTATCAATTTTATTGCATACGTATTTGCTCTTTACTGTCTCCACTTCCCCTGCTTAATACTCTAAGGGAAGTAGTCCAGAATTCTGCACATCCTTGATTTTTTCATTGCCTATTTATAAACACCAAAAAAAAGAGACAGGAACTTGCTGATGTTAGTGCTGAAAGATGTCAACCCGTACCATTTGGCAGAAGATGGTTCTGTTGAAGAGGGTTGAGAGGATGGCTAACTGGAACATTATGCTGTCCAGGCAAGTTGGGGTGGTTAACAGAGGCCTGTGATCCTTGGGTGGGGGGAGACTGAAGTTTTTCTTTATCCCAAGAACCATCACTGCTGCCTGTGGGGAATGAATATATATTATTTGGATGAATGAAGACTCCAAATTTTCAATTTCTGAATTTGGAAGCAAGGCCAGCCTTCTAACCTTTTTTGCAGGTGGAAATTTGTTTTTTATTTTCTTTTTAATAAGTGGGTTGGGGAAGTAATTTAGGGTTGGGATTTTTTTCCCACCCTCTAAAAAAGAATAACTTTTTTAAACTAAGAGGTAGCACTTAGAAAATAAAACTATATATGGCACTTTTTAATATGTGAGAGAATGTTTTTGCCTGCAAAATGTCTAACAAAAATATGGCCTGTTATGCCAATTAAAATTTAAACTGCAGTTATATCGTGTCCTGTATTTGTGAATAAATAAACATTCTTTGGAGTAATTAAAAAAATAATTTATTGAGGGCACCAACATGCATGCATATATGCTTGACTGATGATTCTATTTTGTATATTAAATTTTTATTTCATACTATTAATATAAATGTTAGGGATTACATTGATTCTTGCAGTCTTCTGGTAGTGGAACAGACTAACAGCAAAGAAGAATGGGGACAAACAAGTATTGAGATGAGAAATCATTCATTTCTTTGAGAAGCACCCTTTTTCACTATTGCAGAATTCCTCATAAAAAATAACCATTGAATTAAATAAGATACAACTAAAGGACAATATGATACAGTCTGTATAAAGGACAATAATAATTAATATCTCATTATAAATTCGTATATTTATGTGCAATGAAAAGGTTAAGATCTTCCAACCTGACAAACTGTATTATTCTTGGTGTGTACTTACTTATAATGCTGAGATTGAGTGTATGTGTGTTTATGCATACACAGTAATCTATACACTCACTGTATGAGTTTATTTACCATACACAATCAATAAACAATGTTTGAATATATTAATAAATATGGATATATGCATGCATTCTCAGCAGTATTAATATACCCATCAGCAATATATGATTGCTTCCTTTTTTATGTAGAGCACAATTTCAACCTCCTGACTTTGAAAATGTCTACTCTTTTCATGGGAGCGTGTCTTGATAGGGACTTTAGGATGATACACGTCAAGATCTATTCGATCTATGCTCAGTTTCTATTTAGCATTATGGATTATAGCAAAGTACATATTTCTGAATGTTTTTCTACGTACATCCTACTCTTTAATGAACAGCAGAGCCTGAAAAACAACAGGAACAACACCACCTCCTCCTTACTTCAGTAGAAAGGGGATAAGCCTATTAGTTTTGACATATTTTAACATCGTTTTCATTGGATGACAAAAGCACAGAAGTTGGTAGAATTCCAATTTAATTTCTCTAGATCTATTAAAAACCTGATTGTAAAAGCTGTACAACATAGTTTATAATGAAAAATACTCCATTATTGCCATGATTTTCTTTCCCTAGTTACTTCAGGAAGACAGTTAAGGCTCAATATAAATTCTAACTCATTAGCTCAATACTGTCTCAATCCCAGTGTAAATTGTTCAGAAGTAGGTAATGAAAATTCAGTCCAAAGTCTCCTGCAATCAAACAAAGCAATTTTATGAAACAATGAAAAGAATCAATTATATTAGATACTTTTATTATTTTACAAGAAATTTTCATAACCTTTATGCAGTGAACATACTTGAGATGGTAAACCCTCATTCAAATCTCATAACCTCGGACAAGTGAACATGTTTTCTTATATTTTGAGAACTAAGACACTCTCAAAAAACCTTAACACACATTTAAATACATCGTAAAGCAGCTAAATCTTCTCTGGAAAAATATTTCTTTTCCTTTTAATTTCATATTCTCTAATTTTCTGCTTTTTACCACTGCAGTGTACATATTTTGCTCCTGAACATCCAGGCCTACCCCACCCTCCTGTTTTGCTATCCCTTCTGAAGAGTTTACAGCAATCCATTGCAGCACTCCACTTGTGGAAGTCATCCCACCACGTCCCCGTGATGGCAGCCGTGCCGCAGTTTTCCTGCTGCACAACGGCTTCCAGCTCTTCCTGCGTGGTGGCCATGCTGTGGGCGTTCCTCTAGAAGCATCTCAGCTGGCCGATTGCTCCCACCACCTTTTTGGGGGAGACAAGTAATTCCTACATGACTATTCTTAGGTTCTTCTGTGATTTCTAACACATCAATAAACCACTTTGCAGTCTTTGCCAACACGTGGCTCTCCATCCTCTACCTCCATTGAGATGGTACAGCAAAGTACCTTGCTAAAACACTGTCCTTCAAACACTACTGTGCGTCTTCCAGACATCTCTAATGAGCTTGATTTTATCCCTTTCCCCCTTTAAATCTAGGTTAAATCTCTTTCAATGAGCCCTACTAATTCCTGTTTCCCCTTTGAGCCAGGTGTAACATCTCTTTTATATATATGAATACAAATAATATATAAATATATATTAGTAATTATATGAACATTTTTTAGCATTATAAGAAGATGTTTGCATTTTATACAGCTGCTGAATTGCCAGTAATGAGATATTTTCATTATTTTTATCAGCAACATCGTCTACAGTGCAGTTAATTTCATGCTGATGTTCGATATGGAGATGGAGTCAATTCTTCTGTGACCCTTCCTAACCTGGTCACAGAATTTTGCAAGGTCAGTTATAGTTTGCCAATTATGGCTCTGCTTATGTGGCTCAGAAATTAGAGCTTTTCTAAATCAGTACTCTTTTCTGCCTCAAAATTACAGTGTCTGCTGTTTTAGCGTGATATTGAACCCAATAATAATTTGGAAGAGAGAAGACAAGTTTCAGAAAACCACAGTATCAAGGCTAGCATTTAGTGACAGTGTCTTTAATACTTGTAGTCTGAAATCATCTGTTAAGATCTGCTTATATGGAAAATTATTTATAACTCTATAGAATTCAATCCATAACATTAGAAACCCCTTTCAAACTTCTGACTGTCGAGCTCCTGAACACTTTAAGTGAACAGACGCAGATACAAAAAGTCTTGGCCATTCACTGAATTTTTCTTATGCTAGTTAAATAGAACACTTTTCCTCTTAGAGGAAACAGTTACTTTCATTAATGTCAAAGCAAAACAAGTGTTATTCTTTAGACACTATTCACTGTCTGCACAACAAAGTGCAAGCTACCAGTTCTGTCACTTTTTACATTTGGTTTTGATTTAATGCATACAGTGGTTTCAAAGAGTATTAAAAATCTGTTGCCTTCTTCCTCTTCACTTGTTGCCCTGCTGGAGGCTTATGTTTTTCCAGTTTCCATCAGTGGTTGTCAAGTCTTTGTAATAGGATTAAAAGCTTGGACACCTGATATCCCTGGGTGCTGCAGTTCACCCTCATAAAAGCTGTTTGCTTTAAATTGAGAGAAAATCAGTTTTTAGTGGCATAATTAATTAAATTATGCAAAGTGTTCCAGATTCAGCATAACACTTTCTGAAGCAGCAATTGGAAGCTCTACATTGCATTCAAACAGCATTTCAATTGACGCTGCACTAGGCTGACCATAGAGTACCATTTTCAAGGCTTTCAAGCACAAGGGATCCAATTTTGAAATGCAAATGCTTAATGTTGAGTGCTCAAACCCCATACATATGTACTTGAATAGGCAATTTGGTAGCCAACTACATATTTCATACGTGATAGTGCTAATACAGGCACTCAAAAAATTGAAATGAAGTTCCAAATATAAGTACACATACTTAAAAACCAGGCTCAGATGATCCCACATTTTCTCATGATGGACAACTCGATGGAACAAGAATGACAATACTTTTTCACAATTTAAAAGGCATAGTACAGAATCCATTGCTTTCCTCATCACCAATATTTCAGCACATATTTTCCATAATGTGAGTTACCTTCTCCCATAATCAGCAGTTACACAACAAACCATTATTTGTACACTGAAGTGGGTATGTAAAAGCCTGATGTCTGGATTATTTGTATTCATTAGTAGCACAATTAGGTAGCTAAGGATGGTAATAATAAATTGAAACAATTCTGGACTAGAAGGTAATGCAGCCAAGAAAAAGAAAATGAAGCAGAAAACTAGTGTACAATGTCAGCCTCACAAACAAACGCTGATCTAAACGTACCAGGTTCATTTTTATAATCATTCCTCTTATTTGCAGACTCCTTTTCCTTTTTTCATTCTGACCCCATTAGGATTCACTTTGATTAAATTTCTGTTTCCACAATGTGAGCTCAACAGTTTAGTTCCTGTGATAGTCAACGGGGATCCAGCCAAAAGGTTCTGGAGAGCTGCTGAGCTCACTCTGTGGGAGACAGGCCTATCTTCGGTCAGCTGAATCTGCACCTGGTGCTTCCAAAGACTACAGTGACCCTTCTCCCAGACTCAGTTCAATGGCCTGAACACACAACTCCTGAGATGGCCAAAACTGAATTTGAATTATGTCTTGTAGGGTTGGTGAGTATCACACAGCACCTGCAGGACACCCCAGGGCTAGCTGGAGGTGTAGATCAGGCAGGATGCTCAAGGGTATCTCAGGCAGTAGCATACATCTATGCCTAGGCAAACAAGCCAAACTTTGTTTGATTATAGGTGGTTTTTAGAAATTAAAATTAGGCTATCTGCCAGACCCTTGGGTCTTCCCCTTCCTTTCATGTGGAAAACTTGATATTTTATGGAATTATATAGAACAATTCAAGCATATCTTTAGGCAAGTGAGCCCCGGCACTGGCTCAGGAAGAGTTTCAGGTATCATTATATACACAAGCAGTATCACATAGCAAAACCACAAAAGAGTCTGACTTCCCACTAACAACTCAAACCAGCTTTTCTTTTTTGGTGTGCTACTGATCTCCTTTTAGTCTCATAATCTTTCTGTTATCTTCTGTGTTTGCTGAAACAATTTGTATCTCAGCAACAATTACCAAACAAAGCATCAGTGTCAGATGTGTTGGCTCATTTTTCTGAAGTGGACTATTCACGATCTGGGCTATTTATGTCCAGTGGAAAATATGCATAATCAGTGTGCTAAAAATTGGTAATCTTAGCCTCCTGACAGTGAGGAAACCATTTTGTAAACTGCCCAAATCAAGTGCTGCTGCTTTAGTCTTTGAATTGTTATAAATTTGTGATTTGATTTCTATATAATTCAGTTTTCTAAAATCAGATGTACAATTTATCTGCAATATATGAGTGTGAGACTGTATAAAAGACACATGTCTCCAGATAAAGGCATTTTTATGAGGTCTCTATGTTACTGTTACATAATTAAAGGGGGAAAAAACCTTTGCCATTTGTAAACACTATCTGTCTAATATGTTTGATACTTGGATTTCTACCTGTTCTGGGAGCACAAAGTGATCAGGAGAGAAAGTACTACAACATGGAAAAATAATTTCCCAAGTCTTCTCTGTAACCCTTTGTATTTGGCTTTACATAATGATTTTTCTTTTCTTTTTTACCTCCTCACAAAGTTTTGCATTGTTTTGGGAGTTTTTTGCTATAAAATCATGCTTATGCTCTTAAATAGGCTATGAGCAATGTGGGCTCCTAATTAAAAGTGTTCATAATTTTCTCTAAAATAGTAGGCTGATGGGTCTGGTATTTGTAGTACTGCTATTATCATGACAGATTATATACAGGTGCAGTAGCAAATTAAAGAAAAAACCACACACACATGAAAAACCCCTATCCTTTGATAAACATTTTCCGACAGAAATATACAAAGGAAAAGCCAAAAGAACCTCTGGAATTACATACTGTTTATTCTTTGCTGACAAAAGTATCAATCTGAAAAACAATTAGTAGCCTCAATCATGTAGACTGCTTCATTCACTGTTCTAATTTTATTGCATGCTTGTTTTGTGGCAATGGCAAAGAAATTACAACTGCACTTTGCACCATAAGCCAAATTTGTACCCACTTTACTTTTCCCATATTTATGTTCTGATAATAAAAACTGTAGTAGAAACTGTTAATTCCAGGAAATAAGATTGAATTCTAAATGCTGAATACCAGAGTATAGGTTTAATCATTAATCAGGAAATACTGAATTTATATAAGTTAATAAGTGAAAGAATTTTTTTACTGTTACAATGAATCTCATAGAATATAGATATTTTATACTAATCCTTCATTATTTCACCAAAAAAGATTAACACAGGAAAAGCTTTTTAAAATTCAATTTAATGAATAATGAAACTGTCCAAGACAACTGAAAGCTCAGCAACTCAGTTACAGGCCATGTGACATTTACCTAAAAATAGATTTTCCATTTGTCTCCTCTTACTAAAACCTAACTTGAGCTAATTTCATAGATAAAAACCAGTTTATTTTATGCCTATAAAATCTTAAAAGATAACAGTGTGATTTTAGATTTGCAAAAATAAATGTGTGACATCATCAAGAAACAAAAAGTCAGATGTGTTGTATTCACTGTGTTCAGGACAATAAAAACTGGACCCCATTTTCCTGTCAGGTACACCTGGTTAAATAAGTTAACTTCAGACCAGAAAGCTGGAAGTACAGCTAGTCCCTTAAGGCATAGTTTTTAAAATATAAAGACTAATGTGTCATCAGAAGTCAACCACAAACCAGCAAAAACTACATTGTCCTTCTTTCTCAACACAATGAGAATCACAAAGCATTTTGCAAACATCTGGATTACAGTGGTAGGTGCTTTTGTACAAAAATTGCCTGTTCAATAGATAATTAATATATTACTACATGTACTCATTGCATGTAATTGTGGATATTAATATTTTCTGTATGCTTAACGAACAGATAAGAGTGAATATGCCTGGCTGAGTAGTCTACAGGAACATGTTTAGAACATTTTCTGAAAAATATGGGTTTAAGGTTTTTTAATGTAAGATCCTGCTACTTCAGTTTATAAAGAAAGAAGCTATCCTCATTCAATTTGTTGGTCTATATAATCAGTATAACAGAATGATGGGCTTCCTTTTTAGTACAGTGGTAACTAAAACAGACAGGTCCAGAGACTTGTCCAAGGTGAAAGACACAAGTTTAAGGTTCTGAGTGATTCATGCCTATGACTAAGTGACTAATCTCTCCTTAAAATATGGATTTGGAAGGGATTTTGTGATCAGTATTTACACTGGTCTGATACAGGCAGTATCTCAGTTGGTGTGGACCGTGCTTTTTGATCCTTATTACCTCTAGTCTGAGTTTTACAGCCTCTAATTCTATATCAGCAGTGCTCAGAAACAAGAAAAGTAAACCAAAGCATTATACCATGTATGTATTCAGTAAACTTGTCATCCCCCTTTTCTTTCTCTTTAAAAAAATTCTCAAAAAGTTTGGAAAAATAATAACCTAATTACTGCCTCTAACTCAAGAAGAAAACTCCTGCAGATTTTCAGGACATCTAAATACAGCTGGCAGTCCTGTATAAACTATGAACTAAAGAAAAACAAATACTAGAAAATCCTCAGTAAATACACTGAAGTGCAAAAATTAATTGCATAGACAAAATGCAAAAAGTGAGAATGCCAAGCTTCCTAATGTCTTCTAGTAGATAGACGTAATTGTTAGCTAGTCCACACTTTGCCCCACCTGTTTCAGCTGTGTATTTATGTTATTTTATCTCTTGTTTTTTAATATTTTTCATTATGAAAAAATAAGAGAAGCAAGATATATTGGGCTTGAAAGCAAAAATTAAAATTGAAAGCAAAATTAAAAGTGAGAAGGCCTCGGTAAAATCATGTTCAATCTATTCCAAAGAAGATGCACCAGGGATGAAAATGCAAAGCAGGGAGGTTGACATATTGCAGCGAATCAAGTTTATTGATGACTTCTTTAGAAAATTGCTGAACTGAAGAGGAATATTTCGATTTCCAGCACAAATGCTGCACAAACTCGTAACAGTACGTTGGCTCTAAAAGGTTGCGCAAAGAATGCCTTCTTGAACGTCATTTTTCAGACTTTTTCTCACTGAATTTTTTTTAGTCATTTTCTTAGGAAGAAAGGCTACATTATCAAAAATCAGTCCTTATTAATCAACAGATTAATATCCAGTCTTAAGCAAAGTTGATCGCAAGGTCTCACAGCAATTACATCCCTATGCTCTCTGGGAAAACACACGCAAGTTGGCTGCACGAAACCCCACCAGCTGCAGCAAGTCTCAGGCACTCTCCAGAGCACACGGTTGTGCTTCCCATTCAGGGAAAAGGAGACTTGTGTTTGCCCAGATACTGGCTTGATGAGCAGCATGGGGCTGGACACAGAGGTTTCCGAATCGATGCTGTGTCTCTTCCACACTAGAAAACTGCTGCAGAAAAGCCAGAAGGTCGCACAGGCTCTGAGGGTCACAGAGCCATTTCATCTTCCTTTGGGAAGCAGTTGCTAACTTAAAGCTTTTTGAGGAATTGTCTTACTTTTGAGTTGCGTGCACAGCTTTGATTTAGCTTCTCATGACCATTCTGATAGAGCCCCTAATTTTTAAGTCTTATATATTCCTCATGTAAATTTGCATCATGTAATAGGCCCAGGTCTCAAAGAAATCCAGTGATGATGATGATGATTATTATTACTATTATTATCATTAGAAAATACCTTTTTCTAGCTTTTAGGTGCACAACTTCACTACTTCAATGTTATTTGAATACACATGTACGTATCTGTGTGAACATCTCTACCTTTATGTTACATGCACACACACACACAAACAAAATGTGTAAATGTATAAATGGTACAACAAATTGTGAATTAGAATTTTACTAAAAATATCTTCTTTCCACATGCTTGAATTTGTAAATGGAACATATTCATCCATCAGCTCAAAATCTAGTATGTCCAGCCTAGCAAACAAAATCACAATGTGCTTCCTTCGACCAAGAATAACTCGTACGTTATCTTGTGTTCAGCGTGGAGTGAGAATCATTATCACATCTCAGCTGTTACTCAGCACTTCATTGTGCTGCAGTACACTTAAGCCTTTAGGTTTTTCCCTATGGTTCCATGTCCCAAGACAGATGACCATTTCATTACTGAAAGGAGAAAATCTTACCTAAGAGTTTATGGATCCTGAGTCTTGTTTCAGGACTGCTGAAACTGTTTCTGCACTTGATTTATTGTTTTCTCGGGATGACAATGGAAAAGTTACAACTAGTATGACTAGTAATAACAGTAGTAGTAATAATACGAGACAATTAGAGCAGGTAGACACTCCTGGCCCCAAAGGGCTCATAGTATGAAAATACTGAAAGAAGCAAATACATATACACAGACAACAGGTTACAAGGAATTTCCCTCAGTGAGAAGGATCTAAATATAATTGCATATTTATTTTAATTGCTTCTCACAAATGGTTTTATTTACGCAAAAAAGATAATTTTCTCTGTGACATTTAGTCTATCAGCATTCTCTATTTATGTACTGATACCCTACTCTATTCAGAACTGCTGCTGGTTTTTCTGACTGAAGCCTTACAAAAATGATCAAAGGTAAAATCTACACACCAAGGCAGCTAAAAGTATGAAACTGGATTAAGAAGGTAGGAATGTCAAGTGATACATCTTAAACAGCAAATTTCTCAAATATTTCCTTGGACTTTTGTGACTGGGGGAAGGAAGGGTGTTATTACTTTCTAATTAATTTTGGTGGTTTTGTTTCATTTTTAAAATTAAAAGAAACCACTATCTTAAAGTTATTTAACATAAAATATTTATTTACTTCAGAAGATCACTGTTACCTATAACCAGCAAAAATTTTCACCTAATGTGGAAGAGACAAAGGTGTCAAGCCAGTGTTTGACAAAAAATTGTTTATTGTCATTAAATGATAGCATGTATATAATTTATTCAATATTGGCTTTACAGTCTCATCTTTTTCTTTTTTTCCTATAATAGTTCTAGGACAAGGAAGTTCACCTAAGCTATTATACCAAGATTTAGTAGTCTGAACTTTACCAAGTCCAAATGAATCTTATTCACCGTAGTGATCCCTGTATCTTATATCAAACTGATTTGTGAAGAATGCACACACATTTTAAGTGTACTTTAAACAATATCTTTAACTGTGTCTTAGACAAAATTCCTAGCATGGTATTTACATCCAGATCTCATTTAGTAAAAATCAGAATGTTGCACTCCTTCAATGGTCAGAGAAAGACATAAACACACATCTTGCTATGTTTCCTAGCTCCTTCAATCTTTCTTCGTGATCAATAACTCATCTGATCAGAGATGAGGGGAGTTACATGGCAGGAGAGACAATAGGTAGCCAAAAAGCACTTTTTCTTCACCCTGCCTTGACTCAGTTAGCGACAATGTTCTCCAGGTCAGAACTGTGGGTACACTTTTAAGAAAGGTGACCTCTGCTCCCAAGTCTCATGCTCCCTGGACAAGTTTTGAGCAGTGTATAACTGATGGCTCTTATGTAATAACAAGGTGGGCTAGATGCCTTCTCAGCAACCTGCGTTCAGTCCTCTGCTCACCCAATGGATAAAGATGTTTCTCTGTGTTAAGTCCCTCAGGCTTAAGCCCTGCAAACAAGATGACACATTAGCAATTCACATGGATCAGCTCAGTATAGAATGAAAAAATCACTGAATGATTTAGGTTGGAAGGAACCTTAAAGATTATGCAGTTCTACCCCCTTGCCATGCTTGGAGGGGTTGTATCAGCTGTTTGTAGGTGACCACTCATCCTAAATTTCCCAAAACAAATACACCTCAGCTGGAGGCCTGGATTCCACTATGGTGGCCAAGAAGCTGAAAATTGCTTGAAATTTTTCTACTACTGGATCTAGCAATGGTTTTATGCAGGTTAACTAAAACAAAGAAAAAAAAACAAACAAACAAACATTAATTTTGTATTAAAAACTATTTAGACTTAGAACTTGAACTAAAATATTGGACAAGGGCCTAAAGTTTTTCAAATGCTTCAAGAAAAATTATGCAAACTCTTTTTTTAATTCAAATAAGTTTTTTATTCTGAATTAAGATTTTTGTTCCTTTAAAATGCAAGTGAACATTTTTTCAGAAGTCTTTGTTTTTCCAAACAATCTCTCTAGTGTACAGGCAATATAAATTTCCAACAAAATATTAAAAGCTGCATTTCTCATTTTTAAATCATCAAGACATGAATCCATAGACAAATTGCTAACAGATAAAAATTATGCCAGAAATCAAATCCTAGAATTCAAATTTGGCCTAGAGGCCATAAGAAGTTAGAGCTGTGTTCCTAGAAACAGAATTACAAGTAGAAGCACCTGACACTTGGCATACAAATTCTGCATGCAGAATTTATATGCCCCACAAGACACAGAATACATAATTCCACAGTTATATTCTAAAACAGGAGAACATCTACAAATAATTTTAAAAGATGCTTCCCTTTAAAAGATTAAGCCTGCAATCCTGTTTCCGCTGAAGTCAGTGACGCTTGATAAAGGCCAAAATTTCCTTCTGGTTGCTTTGATGTACCAGTCTGAGCACAGCTGAGTGCAAAGATACAAGTCCTAATTCAAAGTAGTGCCTAGGCAGGTTAGCTCAAAGGATGTACAAATGCTAAAAACTGGCTAAAAAGTTTATTATTTTGTGGTTAATCTTTCAAGGGATAAAATGTGTTACTTAAATATGAGATATATGAAAACTGATTATTTGTTCTGTAAAATGATTCACAAGAAAAGAAAATTTAAATATCAAGACTACCCTTAGTTTCCACAGGGATTTCTACGCAGTCTTCAGGATTGACACTGTGTTAAAGTATTAGTACAATTTTTCAAGCAGATTAGTCTGAACACAATGCTTTGAAAAATTTAAAAAAGAGAACAGATAGCAAATGTCACTTCTTTAGTAGCTACAAAATGCAAGCTCCAAGTGTTTTAACCTAATGAATAAATGAGTTTGTCCTTTATGTATAAAATATAGTTTGTGTTTGTTGCACAAGTTTTTTAATAATAGATGAATTTTAGGTTTGCTTCAACATATTCAATACAGTGTGATTAATTTGGTTTTTCAAAAATGCAAACTAGACATTACTATATTACTCTGCAAAATGCACAGCTTGCAACATTATTGTCTCTGTGGGATCCTAAATTGAATTGTAAAATGTGTCTTATTTCCAATTTGATTTATGTAAGAAATTTCAGTGGATAATGCCCTTTTTGAAGTTTCAGTGCTTTCTCTAAAGAAAAAATACATAACTAAAAATCATGACATAGCTTATTATAAATCACAGCAAAGTTTTATCCTTACTTAATGTTTCACTTAAAAATCATATACTGATGCTACATATTAGATTCAATTCAGTGAATTAACTTTTTTTTGAAGCTTCGTATTATGACAGATTATATAACGCATTTTTGACATGTTCTGTGATTTTATTGCGATATTCTAAGTAATTACCAAATCTCTTTTTCTCTAAAAAAGCTTTCCTGTGCCCTGAGAATTAATCTATGATACCATTTAACTTGGCTTTTTGAAGTAAATATCACTAGATAAAAAGCCAGCTGGTTCTGAATAATGGGATACTTGAATGAATGTATTAGTGTTTGAAAATGAGAGTACAAATCTTTTAAAAAGATTAATTTCCATAAGAAAGATAGCTCACAGATCTACAAAAGAATAAATTCAAAACATAATAAACTGGCAGAAAGAGAGGTAGATTAAAGTAAAGGCAGCAGCACCTTGTTATTGCAGCTGTTGTATAGCAGTGATTCTGTATCAATTACAACATTTGCTAAGTATGGGCAGCCTCTTCAAAGGCTTCAGTATAAAGCTTGAACCCGGAATACACAGTACACCCTATGCAATAACTTGAGTGATTAATTTTTTTTCTTAACAGGACATAACTTTTGTTCCGAACAATTGAGTCTCTGGGAAGTGTTACAAAGACGCTTCTGACTTTAATGGGAATAGCTAACATCAGTTTTGTTTTTTTATTAAAGATTTGGATATGAATTTATCTTTATCATGGAAAGAGCTTGGCTTTATCACCACACACAAATGCTGACATCAGCATGTAAGCTGACTTTTGTTGTCCTATGGACTTTATTTTCAATATCCTGTTTCAAAATATGTTTCCTTGAATGGGTCTAGGATTCTGTGCACACAATTGCTTTGGCTAAATATTAATGAAACAAAGTTTGCTGATGCCACTAAATACTGCAGGTTTGCATAAACAAATGCTGAGCCTCAAAGAATTAAATCATACTGGGACAAACTTTGAAGTACGTGGGGGGTGTTTGTTTTTTGATGATGGGATTAATCTAGGTTCCATCAGACTCACGTGAAGTTTTTCACTGGTATGGTGGAAGCCAGTTTGCTCTTAGAAACCTTTTCTGGGCAATCTAGTGATTTTGTCCAGAAATAGTATCCTCAAACTATGCCATAAAGCACTGTATTAGTAAAGGGCAGGGAACTGCATCTGCCAAATCCAAAGAACAAACAGCAACACTTTCTTCTATGGTAACAGGCATCAAGTGCTGAAAATGCCAATATCATTTAGGCAACAGGAGTTAACTGTTCCAAAATAATGTTCTTTTCTGCAAAACTGCTGTAGAGCAGGCTTCCCAGACCTGTGTGCCTTGGCCACACCAGTGCAGCTGCAGGAGAGTACCATGTTTCTAAACAAGTCCAATAGGCATTTGAAACACAATTGTAGAAGTTTCTATCTCAGTCAGATTCAGAAGGATTTTCAAGTGATCAGAACTAGGTATTCTAGGGTCATCTTAATGGCAAAATATAATTCCTTCCTCCAAAGCTTAGAAGTACTAAAACCAAAAGAAAATATTTGAATACTGGAAGATATTTCTTTTTCTATCCTGACTTGATATCTGTGGAAGCTGAATTGTTGTTGCTGTTGAAACCTAGAACAATGAATAATGGCCTGAGGGCAGACTCTCAGATATTTTTGTTAAAAATTTTAGATAAAAATTTTACAAATTATAACAGTGACTACTGATGACTCAGTCTATACCTAAACTGTACTATGTACAAAGACTTGTATAATTCTTATATATATGTTTAAATGACAAATTTCAACATACTTTTCAAATGTATGCTAAGAGAAAAGTTACAAGGAACACTGCTATTTAAATGACATTTGTAACTTAAAAGTTGCAAAAATATTCAGAACTAGACCAAAATACCTAATCCTGAACTTCCATTTTGTTCTGGTATTTTTACAGTCAATTCAGCATATTCTGGTTTCTATCTTGTCTGATATATTTATGGATTTATTAGATATATAATACACATTTTCTGTATGTGTATACTTTTTGCATCTCTATAAAACATTACTAATTTCAATGCTTTCAAATTACCATATTTCAAAATTTTTTTGCATTCCATATTTTTTAATTTCCGCATATCACTAACAAGTGAAATGAAAGAAGATCCTGAAATGGTGACATTTCACATGGAATGCCTAAAATCAGACACGATGCAGACTACAAATGATCCACTCATATGAATACTATTCAAAATAATAGTTGCAAAATGGGAGTGAAAGCAGAAGTTTGGTATAAGGTCAGATGGTCAAAGGTAATAATTAGTTTACAATTAGAGTTAATAGTAGGTCCCTGAGAGTTGAGCCCAAGCAAGTGGCCATGTTGTACGACAGAACCTGTTACCCTAAACCTCAGCTCTGCCAAGAGCACGGCATGGTCAGCAGAGCCCCACAAGGAACGAATTATTAAGCCATGATGACTCACAGATTTTCTTTCAGATGCTCATCCCTCTTGTCAGAGATAATTAGAGAAATATTCTACTGAACAAGCAAACACACAGGACACTTGCGTACACTATAAATGCCAACTATGCCATGCTTTCTGTACTATACAGTTACACTGCAAGGCACAGAAATGCTGCTGCCCTGACAGAGAATGGCAGACTTCAGTGAAAGAAGAACCAAGTCGAAACACTAGAATTAGATCTGTGCAGCAGCTGCAATGACTTATCTCAAAGATCATATTTTTCCTCCATTATTTTAATTTGCTAAGTCAAATAAACTGCCAGGCTCCCTTGTACACTTTGAGAACACTGCAGACCTCCACACAGGAATGAGCTTTCAGTGATTAAGAATAATTTGAACTGAGTAAATGAAAGTAAAAAAAAAATCAGGGAAGTATTTCAAGATTACGGCAAATGTCTATTGCAATACAACTGAAAGGACTTTAAACATTACAAATAATTTATTTTAGAATTCAGTGACATTTACTAGTCTTTGTTAAAACTGGCTGCAAAATGTTTACAGCAATTTTCTGAAAGCAACTCCAGATTCTTTTTTAATCATACTACTTTAGGAAAGCTGCTTTTAGTTAAAATACAAAAATCGTAGTTACAAGGTTTCTGCAAACATAACTGCCATTCCATTAAGGAAATGGCACAGCAAACAGTAAATAGTGGCCCCAAGGGAAATGTAAGTATTGATTTTATTACTATGTTGGTTGGGTTGTATTTGCAATTGTCAACTCTAATTTTAGGCTATGCATTAAGTATCCTCATAATAGCTTAAGGAAAAGAGCAAATATTAATTAGAACATATTGATAATGTTTTTATAAGTCTTAGATTTAGTGCTTACCAAGCATATGTTTTGAAAACATATAAACCTACTTCTTGCTTGTAAACGTAGCTAATAAATGAACAGGCAGAAACTATAATTACATGGATTATATGATACTTTTTTAGCATCAAGCATCTTCTAGATGCAATTACTTTAAAATTAAATCGAAGTGCAAAGACATTTCTTATTGCACATAGCTATGCTATGGCAAAGATTGAAGGCACTGATAAAATACAAAATTATAAATACAGAGATTGATCATGACTTTCATCCCAGCAACTGTTTTTTGATAGTCAGAGTCCCATTCACCATTTAGTCTCTAAGCACAAATGCCCGCTACACATAGAAACTGCAGAATGGGTTACATTTGCAGATACTACTAAAGGTAATTCATGTCCTCTTTTTCCTAGCCTTAATTAATTTAAAACAGTACTTACATAAAACCAAACTTATTATACATTATCATTTGTTCTTGATAATATCCACATGCCCTTAACTTGCAGAAGACTCATGAGTCACTTTGGTATTATACTGCAAAAAGAAAGCAGTAGACGGATTAAAGTAACCAACAGAAAATAAAGGTTTAAGGCTGCTTCTTCCAAGTTGCACAATCTTCCTATATGAAATGACATATGGTAAGTATGTGGTGATGGTAATTTCAAACAATGTAAGACTGATTGGACAATTCACAGGAAAAGGATTTCCTACCCATATGTACTTCACATTTCAGTTTACAGTGTGACTTGCACAAAAGGTACATTACAAGTCCCAGCTGATGTAGCTGACACTTCAGAAAAATCAATTTGTCATAAATTTCTGTATTTATGAATAAGAATCAGGTGTGTTTAATATCTAAATATGTTTAGATATGTTAAAGTGTTTAATATCTAGAGGTAGCTAAACCCAACTGTTTGGGCCACAACACATACAATGTTGTCAACTCTTGCAATTGTATCACCAATCCTGATATCCCTCATACTGCTTAAAAATGTCTGCTACAAACACATGATGATTTCAGCAGTTTAGATTAAAGAAAAACTTATTTTTCTTGCAGTAGTGTGATGCAATATCCCAAATTAGGTGGACATCCCTGTGACTGAGTGAGCATTACCATCTGAGGGGCATCTCCCCAGGCACGACCACACTTCCAGCCCTGCCAGGGAATGCAGGTTTTTGGGTTGTAGCTGGACATTTACCCTGGGTTCATCTAACATTGTTGTGAAGCTTTGTTCTAAACCTTAAGAAAGCAGATGACAAGCCCATGAGTGTCAAAATATTTTTTTCAGGCAAATGGCTTGCAACAGTTCTCCTCCTATCCCAGAACCTACACATAGTACACAAACATGCCACTGCTGTTTGGGGGGGTTGACAGGTTTCTCCTATTCTCTTGACAGGGGAAATAAAGACCTTACTGAATGTTTTTCTGCCCTTACCCACACTACCCATGTGGAGCATGCATGATTTGCTTCACGGGATGCAGAAAGGGCATATCTTTGTGGTCACTGTGCTCCTCTGTCATACCCAGAAAGAGCCAAGCTCACGAGGTACCGCTACCACCACGCTTTTCTCCACCAAAGCCGAGACTCGTGTAGAGCTGGTCTGGGAGCTGGATAAGGAAAGGCTTTCCAAATGTATCCTCTGCAGATTGTACAAGTTAATAGCCTCTGCAGAAGCCTGAAGGTGAATAAGCTGGAGTATGTTATGTTTGGCATGTACCAATGCACGCAGATGTATAAAAGTTCAAGGACCACATTTGTTATGCGAGTATTTATACTTTCTTTCCTCCCAGGGGACGCCAAGATCTTAGTCTAATAAAGTCTAAATAACACTTAGGTGGAGAGTGCAGACTGTTCGTGGTCACCTGATAAAAGTAAACTTCCTTATTCATACCAGTTACTAAAATCGGTGGCTACTGACTTCATGTTATTTCACGTTACTGTTATGTATATTATACAGATGTATCTTTGCTACCAAACACCTAAAGTAGACATAAAAATACACAAATAAAAAAATAAACCTAAATTACAGGGTTTATTTCATAAGTTATACATTTTCTGCCACAGCAGAGGAGCAATGTAAGTAAGTACAAAATGTCTATAAGAAAAATGAAATGGAAATTTTTAACTGTGTATATTGGACTGCAATGCTCGTTAAGCTATTTTTTTACAGTGCATTTCATACTTCAAGCAAATGCAATGTTCTTAATCTAATAATTTCTCAATGCATATATAATAATCAATACCACCAGTGCCAGGACAGGCGCTGGAATATGGCTAAAATTTTTTATCTCAATATTATTCCAATAATGTTTTTCAAAATAAAATGCTTCTCTAAATGATAACATTATATGATTATTTTAAATTCTTATTAAAGAAACCTTGTTTCTGTTATTATTGTCTAATAAAACCACAATGTTTCATCATTTAACAGGCCTTAGAAGGCAGGCAATAGAAAAAAAAATCCCTTTGAGTACAAACCTCTTTGTGTATTAAGCAAGTAAACCCATGTAACTTCGTGTTTAGCAATAATAACTGTATATGGTTTCTCAAAGAAAAATTCACTTGGCTGTTTCAATCATGCCAGCCATTATTACCAGTATTCTTGTTAAATATTTGAATTATAGCAGGAGAGCTTGTAATTTTCTTTTTTATGTCAGAATAACTATATATAGAAGAAGAAGAGAACTAAGCAATTGTCAGTGTTATTTGAACCAAGGGAAAAAGAAAAATAAAGAAACCAGCATTTTATTTTACTGAAGTAGCATTAACAAAGTCACTGATCATTTTAAACAGGGTTTATTTTTTACACACTCAGAAATAAAAGTGATTACTCTCAGAGAAATCTCTGTTGTGGTGATAAGAAGTGCACTGTCCTTTAACGTTTCAAATCTTCCCCTGCACACCCTGACAGAAGTTCAGGGGTGATCTGCTGCTCAGAGACACATTCTGCCTCTGCTAATACAACTTTCTGCAGTACAAGATAGCGTTGATGAGACTGCTAGTTTTCTCCCAGGGACACTGAGTTATATTCCTGGAAGCAGCTGAACTTAGAGGGAGTTCTTCATTTTAGTGGGGAGGTTAAAGCATTCCAAAACACACACCGCTCAACTCACAAGAATTTGGAATGTGTTGCGTAAATAGCTCTAGCTGGTGACATTTTCTAAGGCTAAACAAGCTGCTCGGAAAATGGTTTGTGCTGAGTCTTAGAATTACTAGTAAATCAAACAACATCAGAAGTTCACTACTTGATTAGCACAAGGTCCTACAGGGAAGTTTAAAAATAATACTCCTAATTTTATTTCAGCATATGAACTAATTACCTTGAATGTATTTCAAAAATGTAGAAATCAGAAGGGTTTGATAGACAAAAACCTTCTGAAAGAAACTCCGAGTTTCTCTTCCGTGAAGCGGTTTCTCATACCACAGATGGCAGCCCAGGAGGGGAAATGAGTTCTGCAGACTCACCACCCACCGGTAGGGGAAGGGAGGGAGCACACACTGAGGCTAGCTTTGACCCTACCCCCCAGAATACCAAACAGAATTGCTCCAAGTCACAATTTCCTTCTTACGCTGCTCCCGGGGCAGCATGCAATTATGTACTGCAACTGGCTTAGGGCAGGCTGGGTCCACAATTAGTCCCTTGACCTTGCTGAGACTAACAGTATGAGTAAGGTGAGCATGACATATCTCTCTCTCAAAACTCTCAATTATTTTATGCAACTAATGTAACAGTAATTTCCCTGCATCTTAAAGAAATTGCTCGCTATCATAAAGAGAGCCTTGCCTATAAACTCAACTAAAAGGTCAAAATGATAGTTTTAATTCAAAGTTTCCATAGCTTTCTCGATAAAATGAGTATGAATATAGATTGTCGCTTTATTTCTACTTTCCATTAAAAAGCATAGGAATTTCTTCTACTTGCTGTAATAGGTTTATTAGTTATAGCTCTATTACAACAATACTCAAGGAAGTTCCATTCATATCATAGACAATTATCTGTGATAAAGCTCATGGCAGAAACTGTAGATGGAATAAATGCTGACATGGGTACATTAATGCACATGCCACTCACATCGTGTCAGGTACAGCTACCCCTTAGGTTTGAAGATACAAATGCTCCTTTCAGCACTTTGGCATATCTCAAGTAATTAGAAGCCATCTGCTGAAATCTTCTACATTCAATCTCAAACAGCCATCTTGAAATGGTTCGGGCTTTATGTCACGCTGGAGGGCATACCTTTCCCTCCCTCCATGCTCAGGCTGAAAGAGGCCTCAGACAGTGAGTAAGAATGAGATCATGCAGAGAAAAAAACACTGCCAGGAGTCTGACCTAGGCTGTCCAATTAATTGTCAGTGAGTTAAAACAATGCAAACTCATTAAACAAATAAATACAAATCCAAACTTCTAAATGAAAGATGAAATGTGGGTCAGTTTGGGACCCAATCATTAATTAAATAATCCATAATAGCCAATTAAAATAGAATATCAGGAAGAACTGAGGCAGGGAGAGATGGCTCAGTTAACCATAGAGCAAGCAGAATGTGTTTCTTCTTATCTTGTAGCCAAGATGCAACATACATCTACTGCATACAAGTAATGGGCACAGAAGCTGGTATCCATGGTTGCAGTGAAAGACTTTTCAGGGCAACATTAAAATACCACAGCAAACAGAACTCCATGAAAAGTCACTGTTTTTTATCTTCCAGTCAGAGAAGCCCTGTGAGTGGGGCTGCAACCTTTCTATAACAGCTGCCTTACACACACATCAGAAAAAAAATATTATTCCTTACATCTAAAAGGTCACTTAATGAGACAGACATAAAGAATAAAACATGCCACAGTATAGACTTGGAATGATTACTGATTTCTAATGAACATGTGATCACAGCTCGGTGATATTTGCTATAGTGTGTACGATACAATACAGAGAGAGAGTTACCATGGAGTAGTAGCATACAATAAATAATAAATGGAGAAAATACCCAATCATAAAGTTGAAGAACATTTCTGAGCGCACAATATTAATGGAGATCAAAAAGGCAACTAACCCATGTGTAATACATGAGTAATGAGAAGTAACCTCCAGAACTTCCATGTAAATCAGTTAGTTATATAGCACACTGGGTCAAGGTTTAGTGAAGCAACTTCTCAAAACCATAAAAATCACTTATTGGAACAGCTGACTGTACAGCAGTATGATGAGAAAATACTTTTTAGCAATCCTGAGTAATTAAAGATGTTGTTTTGGCCAGTGACTATAGTTGACTTATCAAGAGCAGTCACAGCACTATAATTTTGACAACTCTCACAAGACAGGCGTCACAGTGTGGTCCTAAAAAAGCAGATTATAAAGTCCCTGAATCTACTGCATTTCAAAGGGCAAAGTTAGTCACGAAGTCTCATTAAGTCCAGATCCTTTCTACACCATCTCTGCTATGCTGAGGACAACACTGAAAAGTGGAGTCAGTGTACAGATATGCTTCAGAATCTCCCACACAGCTTCGATTAAGAATGTAAGCATGTACACTAGCAAATATCAACACACAGCTTATTTAGCATAATCAAAAATGAAAATGTTCAAGACTATTGCAGCTATTTTTTAGTTAAAATGAAGTAAATTTAACAGTTAGGGAACATGAAAGAATACAATACAGCACAAATACTCATTCAGAAATCCACATAGAAATTTTGTATATGGTTTTGAGGACATACTGCTCAGAACTATAGAATATTATAAAAAAATTGGGGGATTTTGCAAATGGTATTGCCTGAAATTAACATTTTACAATAGAGTTTATGATTGCAAGGAACTCTACCAATTTTTCAAAATTTAACACAATTATCTAAACATCCTTAGTCTATGCAGCTCTGCACTAATATTCTGGGCTATAAATCATGCAAGTACATTAATCTTCACCTGTTCAATACAAGTTCCTTAACTACACAGAACCCTACAACAAGTGCACTTTTCCTTATTCAAATCACTGCAGTCATACCCCAACAATCCTCATGGCATATTTATTTTTGGCTGACGAACCAGCAAAACTCACCTATCTATCAATCAATTAGTATGGCAGACTGAAGCTGTATCGCAATACTATTTTGTAAAGCCAGTAATAGATCAATCTTTCCTTGACAAAACAATCACATGTTAAAGGTGGTTCCTGCACATAGGGCAAATTTCTGCTTCTGACCACAGAAGTATCCAGTTGAGCCCTGGCTGAATCCCTTCCAGCTCATCCCATCTCTACATGGGATGGGATCCCACCTCCATATGCTTATATAAATAGCTTTTCCCCACTAATAAAGGTCTAGAAGAATCATTTAGGAAGTGAGAAATCTAAAGACACTCCAAGGGTGAACAGAGAAGCCAGAGGTGTTAAACCTTTTCCATAACCTCCCTTATGCACCATAGCCAACACCAGGAGCCTGAGCTGAAGCTTACTAGCTGCAGAGTACTAAAAGGCAGCAGCCTCAGGAGACATCCCTTCAAAAGGCAAATGGGGTCCACTGCCAGGCAGCATTGTTCAGAGACCCGGGAAAAAAGCACAAACATTAACTCAGAGCCTCTAGAACTTGGTCAGTAGCTGCAACCACAAAAAAAGAAAAGCTGCACATCTACTAAAATTGCCTCAACTGTGAAGTTCTGTAATTAAAAGTAAAATCTAATAGAGAAACGAGGAGCAGATGTTGGTTTTATTTCTGTACGTTGACTTTATTAAGGAAACATTTCCCCATTCCCCTCCCCCAAGACATCCTTTTCTTTCATTTATGTGCTATGATTCCTATTATTTTCTGTTCCCACTAAACAACCGTAACCTTCATCAGTACAATGAAGCCATTTATGTCTAAATTCTTGTTGCTCTTGGGATTTATCTTTATGTGTTTTGTAATTGTTGTAGTTGATTTATAACTTCTATGTCTCTGATGTAAAATGGAAATAGAACACAATCTTTTGTACTCTACTCTGATTAACACCTGTAAGAACACAAGAGATATACAAAAATAATCCTTTTTTTTTATAAAAGAACTCCTTCTCTAATTACTTTGTTTTAGAAAGCTACTGAAGACCTCCCCTGATAGGAATTAAACCAGCACCCAGTTGGTGTTTTATTGTCTTTTGAACAAAATGATTTATTGTTTGTAGTCTGAAAGCAAAAAAGGAGGAAAATTACATTTTCTTGTACCAGTAGCCTTATTACTTGTTCTATACTATTCTTTGAAGATTACAATAACCAATATTATAATGGTACCAGAAATAGTTAACTCTAACAAAGCTGCTTGCACAAAAGCAGTGACAACTGAGATCACTGTACCTCATGACAATTTAACCTTAGATGTTAAATCTTGTGTTTCTTATGTCAGCATGACCTGCTATAACATTCAAATTTCAATTTATCTCCTACCGTAGAGTCTGGACATAAATGATTTTTTTTTAATTTTTTTTTAAGGTTTCAAATAAAGAAATTAATTAGGAACAAGCAAAAAATACAAGAAAAATTGTCAAGAAGAGGAAGTCAGAAATCCTTTACATGAATCTAAACTATGAATAGCAAATTAATTTTAAGATGATTTATTTTCTGTATCAATGAGAATTGAATGGGTTTTTTTAAACACACTGATTAAAAAGTCTAAGCCCTTACTCCTTATAGAAGCAGTGTTGTAAATGGGCAAAAGAGATTTGTACCAAACTGTATTCCTAAACCCAAATGTACAAGATGTATATATATGCACATACACAGCACATGGAAATTCAAAACCCCTTTGTCAGAAAAAAGATCATTAGAAGAGTGATGGTGTAGTAAGTGCAAGGAGTTGATTATCTTCCAAAGTTCCACCTACAGCTCTTTACCCACATTTTTCAGCAATTCCATGGAATTTGGATTCAGTATTACCAGAACATAGTCTGCTAACACTGCAAGAAGTTCCAGAAGAATATTTTTTTGAAGTTGACTGAAGCTGGGGAACTGTTTAACAATGGGATTTATTTTGATTTGGATGAGGTCATTAGAAAACTACTGATACTCCATGAGAAAAGAGACAAAGTAGGAAAACACATCCCACTCTTAAAAGAGATGTTTGTTGGTACAAACTTAGGATGACATGCATTGTGGAGAGAACATGGCCACACATGAGTATTTCTGGAAAATTTCTGGTGGTTATAACCACTATGATTTATCTTCTTTCTCTTCATAAACTGATTCTATTTTGACAAAGCTGAGAAAAATTGCTAAAATAAGTTTAAAACAGATAAGACATCACAAAATCCTACCATTATTTGAATATTGATTAGTAGTTGCACCAGTCACATTTCTGGGTGGTACAGAAAGGAGAATCTCTTAAAGGATCATTAATATAAGTTCAAAATAAGGCAAGGAAGAAATTCTGAAATATTTTCACTGTCTTATTAGCAACACTATTTGCTCCCTGAGATGGGGAAACTGTGCTGCACGCAGCACTGCAAGCTCTGGAGGTCTATTCTGTCACCTGCTGTCATTTCAGGTGCCCTGATGTGGTGTCTGATGTGTCCCCACAGGGCTCACAAATATGACAGAGCACCTACTGCATATGATCTCTGCCACTCAGGAGTGGAAGCTGGAGGCCAAGTGGGATGCCTGAAGGAATCCCAAACAGTACAAGGTGCCTGTACTGAATCAAGTTGCTGATGTCTCTCTGGCTGGAAGGAGTTTCATAATGGAGAATTGCCAGAGAGTAGGAAACTCTGTAACAAGCTGCATAATGCCCACCCAAAAAGCCTGCATGGAACACTTCTCTCTTGTAATCCTCAGATAATCTTCATTGCATTGTCCAGAAAAGTGTGATTTATACACTGCAATCTTGAGTTAGTAAGAAAGAAAATCATACCCTAGTCTATGAGTGCTTGCTCATTTAAGCTTACACATAATTTAGGATCATTAGATGCATATAACCTAGAATAAAGTTTCTATTTTTAAAACACCTTTCCTTTTAGCAAAACTAGGTGGAATTTAACAAGAAAATTACATATTAAAGATGTGAGAAACTAAAATATGCTCAAGTATAATTTTAACAATGTTATGTCCTATAATGAGTTGACCTTCTATTCTCCTTAACCCTTTTCTCGATCAAAGCCACCTACACCCACTTTGCCTTCTGTTTCTCTAATCTGCAATTATTTATGTTTTCTTCATGCTGCTCTATCCACCATGGGAGCAAAATTGTATTTGGTGAAATATAGAGCTAATTATACCATGAACCCAGCAACAAAAAGACAGAGCAGATGTTACTTCAGACGTGCTAACAGTTCCTACGCTTAAAGCACACATAGGAAAGGACTGAGCACAGTATTAAAAAAAAAAAAAAGCCACGATGGGCCTAAACATGTGGAAAGAAATTAGCACAGAACTCAAACAGAATGACATACTTAATAGGCTCTAAAGCATTTATTCAGTGGTTGTATTCAGGAACAATTTTGCATTAATTCAATGCATATGTGAGGCTATACATGGGGTCAAATATTACATATAAGGCAATTATGCCCAACTTCTGATCTCAGCACTCAGTTTTCTTCAGGATCCCTTCTGCCTGTCCATCAACACTCTGTCCACATTTTTATCTACCTGAACATCTCCCAAAACACAGAAAATACATATGAGAATAACTGTAGAGGCAAAAAGGAAAAAAAGAAAAAAAAAAAATTTCTAGTATTTTTTAGGTTTTTCTTTACTGTAAGCAAGAGCTGGAAAACAGACCTTAAAAATTAATAAATAAAGACAGTTTGCAGTTTGGCCTTTACTATAAAAGGTTTATCAGGATTATAGTGAGGTTTCTCAGCAGTCTACAGGGTAGCCTCTGCAAGTAAGGGGTCACCAGAGCACTCTTTCCCCCTCCCTTATTAATAAACTTCCACAAGACTATTATTTCTCTTTCTCTAACTCAAGCAAATTACTTAGAAACTAAAAACAAGTCTATATAAAGCTAAAGACAAAATTGCAATATTTTCCTATCCAGGTTGGAACTGATTAAGGATAACTTGTAAACCTTCATGTCAGGCGAAGTTTCCGCAATTCCAGTTATTTTGTATACATTAATGCACTCTACATTTGCCATGTGCCCTCTCACCTCAGTGGAGTCTAGTGACTCTTCTGCATAGCTAAACTGCTCTATAATAAAAGTAAAATAAACTTCATTCAGTAAATATCCGATAGTTTATAGTGAGATACAAAGATAGTTCATCACCAGCCAAGCTTCAATAGAAAAATTGAGACCACACAGAATTCAGCAAACACAAATTTGAATCATGAGCAGAAGCATTAAATACATTATCTCAATAAATCACTTTCACAGATGTGCAGTACCAAATCTGAAAGGACATTTCCCACTTCACTGAAATACACATTATCACCATACAATTAGTTCAACTCCACAAATGGAATTAAAAAATATTAAAAAGTGTGATCCTAAATTCATCCTTGAAGGAAAACATGCCTGCACAAAATGTATTTCCCCAGTGATAAAACCTAGAGATATAACTCTAGTAAGAGATATCCATAATACAGAATTTCAAATAACTGCTTAAAAACAGACATAACGAGACTAATCACAGTCCTCTTGAAAGCAACATGTCTTTAACAGCAATCATCACAGTATGAAATCAACTTGAGCTTATTACATTTGGCTGAATAATCTAAAATTGTAAAATTAAAAATAATTATTGATAAAAGATAAGACATAAAACCTCCCTAGCTGTTTGAATCTAAGAATATCAGGGGATGGAATGAATGTTGAATTTATGTTGTGGAAAATTGGTCCCAAGTTGGTTTTACACTTCATCAGAAAGCACTTTTGTCTTGTATGCAAACAGTTAATGAAGCATACCAAAACTGCAACTTTTTTGCTAGCTCTGGTGTGGTAAGACTCACAGTATATTCCATAGCTTGCAGAATATTTAAGAAACATTATTGATTTTTCATTTATTTTTCTTCGGTTATAATGCAGAATCCTGTAATTTTAAATAAGATCTCTTCCTGTACTTCCAAGAATTGCTTTACACAGCTTGCAGTTGCAGAAATAGTATAGCCTTTCATATCTAAAGCATTCTTTTTGTTCCTTTACAGAGCATTTTCAAGAAAAAATGACACTACGGAAGTAACTGGTGCTTTAATAAATTCCAAGAACATATGGATTCTTAACAAGCTCTCATACTAGATGTATGACTGGTTCTAAGATCTTACAATTAAACCTATGTCTATTTTATTTTTGTTATATTTTAGTTCTACTATTCTCATAGTTGAAAACAAGAAACTTACTATTCCAAGTGGATAATAGTTGTACTATCATGTCTTTTCTAGAGAAAATGGGCAGGATAGCCTCTTTTATACCAAAACTGAAATAAACATATAGAGCAGGGAAGGCTTCACAGTATTCTGAACACTTTCCTTTAAAAGGCTTCCCTTTCACATTGCAGTTTCATGACTTTTGCATCAAGAATTTGTCTGCACAGTTATATCTGAGTGTGGCAACCAGCTCAATTATCTCAACCATACACACTCTTATGATTAACTTTGGGAAATTAGTGGGCTTACACAGCTGAACAAATGATTGGTGAGCTCCAGTCAATCACCGCATCAAAAAGAAAGTCCCAACTGCAAAGACAAACAGAATCAATTCTCTGCAGGAGGAGACAAAGCTGCCTAAAAAATGGTGTAATGCAGGGACTGAATGCATTTATTTACTCAAGAATCACAAAGGCTGTTTTATCTGTGGAATCCAGCCCTTTACAACTTGTCCTGCAAAGAAGCTCCCATCAGCAGACCAACACGACAAACACCACTAATATCGATTATATTGAATGCTCAAACTTCAGGAAATTGGTGTACACTGTTTTCTGCCATAGATCCTCATTAAATAAGTCCATCAATTAGGGGCAGAAAGCACAACTTTGAGCAGCCCTTACTAAAAAGGAAAAATTAAAATTATCTGCCATTAACAGCCTGCAGGAAGAAGAATCCACCAAGCTGCCCATCAAGTGTACAGCCTGGGGTACGTTTCAACAATTATTATCATCAAACCCACCCAAATTATAATAGAATAGAAGATTGGGACACTCCAGTTATAGTTAGGACTGCAGAAGTTCCTAACAATTAAATTAGTAACAGCCAGATGACATTGCAATGCCTGTTCTTATGCTTTGAGTGCCACCAAAATAGATTTCATATAAATAGATTAAATACACAGTAGACCTAAACCATCCTGCACAACAGTTTTTTAAGAGTCCTTATGTTTCTAACATATACAATAGCTGACATGCAGTTTCTTCATTTTTATTTTTTATCATGCCGTCATAAGCTGACAAACAAAAAAGATTTTGCTAACATGCTTACATTTTTTACTACACTCTTGCACTACTCCACTTTGAGCAAGACTTCTACACTTATGAGAGATTTTCCAAAGGTGGCCTGCCCAGAAGGGTTTGCAGGGCCCCCTACAAAGAAATGTGTGGTAAAGCATCATCTTAGAGCAAGCCATTTCTGGCCTAGGCAATTTAAAAATACTCAGATTCGGGCAGTGAACTTGTTGGAGCTCATTAGCTAAGAAAGCTGGGCTGGATTAATCTTTTACTACAAATCTTCCAAGAAAGCCCAACTGCAGCAAGAAATGGAAGTGGAGATTTGGAAGACACCACTCCTTCCCTTGCTCCCTCCCTCCCTCCGAGTGTGCAGCAAGGCAGTGCTTCAGCATGGTGTGAAGGGACATCATGCGGCTGGTGGTGCTGTCTTTCAGATGAGATATAAAACTGAGTTCTGACAACTTACAGTCATTAAATATCCCATGGCACTTTTCACAGGAGTACATGTGTTAACCCATATGTCCTGGCGATATTCCAAATGCATAATTGCATTCTGCCTACCTAAATTCCCTATGCAGTTTCAGTGGCATGCGGAACTATTTATTCTCTTTCTCTCTTCTTTCCATCATTGCTCTTTGGCATTTATCCTCAGGTCCAAGAAAAGGCACAGTTATACCACAATGCCTAACTTTTAGCCAGCAGACATAAAAGAATTGAAGGCAACTC
This sequence comes from Ammospiza nelsoni, assembly GCF_027579445.1. NCBI lineage: Eukaryota > Metazoa > Chordata > Aves > Passeriformes > Passerellidae > Ammospiza > Ammospiza nelsoni. Next base: position 68,463,717 of record NC_080634.1, read on the forward strand.
ATATATACAAAACAATGCACAGGAAGTAAGGGGTTCCTAAGAATTCAAAGAAAAAGAAGAAAGAAGAAAAAAAAGAAGAGTGTAGCCACCTTAGTTAGGCAGGGCAGAAATATCAACAACAAGAAAATCTAAGAACTGTTATGATTCTCAGTCTAGGTTTTAAGTACCCAGTATTTTTTAAAAATATCTCCATTCCTCTGGGCTGTCTCAGACCTTTATAGACTTGTAAAGGAATGATAGGATTTTAAGATTGTACTTGGGGACTTAGATACTTAATTTACCCCTAAAATACCCATCAACTGCATTCCTGATGATAACCAACTACTCTAGTAAGTTAAAAACAATGAGGCATTTCAAGGTATAGTTCCATATTTTACCTTTTAAATAGATTGTAGGAAAAAACATTGGTAAAACACAGAAAGAGGCCCTCCACACTGGCAAATAACTGCTTTCACAGGAGATGGGCAAAAGATCACCCATACTGACCATATTTACTTAGAGATGCTTTATTGACTAGACCACTAGGTCTCAGCTCACACCACCAAGCTTGGTGGAACTTACAGTGGCTTCTTGCTTTGTGCCCAATGCCACACATCAAGCAAGGTATGTGCTGAATTCTGCCCTACAGATCATAGGTCTGAAACCAGTCTATGCAGATATAGTTAATCTTCTACAATACATTTATTGGCAATTTCTCTTTCTGTATTTTTATTTTTTTCTGATAGCTAAAGAGTAAATAGTACAGATAGCAACTAAATCAGCCCTGCCTAATCCTGCTCCTGGTACTGGACACACAACTCAGGTATGAGATGTTTGCACCTAAATTCACCTACCTGAAATATTCAGTGTATGTTACCAGCTGTCTCATGCCCTGAATAGTCAGTGGGGAGTCAGCTGTACATAGCAATTCACATTTACATCATCACACACTGGGGATATCTATCTCTTTTTGAACTGTGGATAACTGGATTCCAAACTTCAGCACTTTATCAGTTAGATAAGTTAAATGGGACTTATATCAAGCATTTTTTTCTCCTTTTTTTCTGTGAAAATCACCATTATATTTCTATCATAAAAGCAGTACAAGGAATTTATGTAGAAGGACAACAGAAGTGAGATTTTGGTTTTTTTGTGAAATTATCTATACACTAATCCATAGTCTTGTTCCTACCATTAGCCCTAAATGGTTTTCAGTTCCATAACACAGTGAATCAAACATATTTTCTTGAAGCCAAAATTAATGCTTAAATTACTATTGGGTGGCAGTCAAGTGAGAGGGATGTTCAGTTTTACTCACATGTCTGAACTAACCTGCTGCCAGCTTTCTTCACAACTAAAATCACTGTATCTTGAGGTTTTTTTGCAGACATACATTCAGGTCTCAGATTATACTGATAAGCGCTCAAAAATACCCAAAACAACCTCCATATACTTTGTGGGCATGACTGCATGAAATAAAGGCAGGCCTGATGGATGTTTAAATAATGTAAATGAAATTTTGTAATATATGTCCCTGATTCTCCTTTCACTTATGCTGCTGTAAATCTGGGGGAGGAAAAAAAAGCCCTCCATGGATTTTCATAAACTTACTCTGCTCAAAAGCTGATGCAGCTGAGAAAGAATCAAATATTCTTCATTTAAATATTGATTGTGCACTTAGGAAATTAAAATAGCTGTGATGCATTTATTGAAAATAAATATAATTTTTAATATATTAACTTTTGTAAGCTTATAGGCTTAGAGAGAATTCCAAGTAACTAGCTTGTCTGAAATGAAAACAGGAATATTCCTAACAAAAGTGATTTGCATTGAGGGGATTAGAGGGCAGCAGTTTAGCTCAGAAGCCTTTGGAATATCCTACATGAAAACAGGTCATTTTTAATATTATAAAAACCCCAAACTTTAATACAGAACAACAGATTGTGCTAAACTCACAATCCCCTTTCTTCTTCTCCCTCTGACATGCAAACACCTGACACACAAAGGGAGTCACATTCAGAAGGAGATTATGATGCAATGATCTCGTTGTGAATGTTGCATTATGGTTTCAGCATCGCTGTAAGAGCTCCCCTGGCACTTGTGCTTACAGCAATTTGAATTTCTCTGGCAGCTAGGTATGATTTGTGACAGATTTCAGCTTTGCTCTTCATTGAAGGAGTACACTGGCAAGTGCTTGAGATATTTACCACGGAGATTGGAAATAAGAAAATGTGAAGAGGAATATTTGAGATAGTCCTTTTTTAGGGGTTTTTGGGTTTTTTGGGGGGTTTTTTGTTGTTGCTTTTTTGGGTAGTTTTTGGGTGTTTTTTTAAAAAAAAACAATTATTTTTAGGGGTTTTTTTAATATTTAAGTTATCCAAATCAGCTCTTTTTTCAATGGCATCCTTTTATGCTTTTTAGGAAAAGTTGTCTCACTATGCTGTTCTATTTGAAGGATTATTCCACTTGCCAAGATAGCGAAACTGTTAATTTTAAAGACTATTATAAATTATCACTAGCCAAATGCTCCTTGTAGAGTACAAAGAATTAATTGATTTTACTGCAGTGTGTAGCACGAGTGGAAAAAAGTTTGTCTATACATTCTTTACACATGACTTACACATGTAAACTTGTTTACACAGTTTGGAAAATCATAAGCTGACAAAGCTCAGTTATGTTTTTATACTGGAAAATACTTTGAATTCTTCTGAAAAACGTAGGGTGAGTAGATAGGTTACATGTTTGGCACTGGATTCCCCCAAAAATTTGCTGAGCCAAGGCTTTTACATCTAGGGTAAACTAACAAGTTCTCAAAGCTCACCTACGAAGACTGTTCTCAGGATCTCTTCTGCCATAAAAGCAGCAGCAAGCAGTGGCACGCAAAGCTTCTCTAAAACTTTCTTGGTCTGTAAGCAAGATCTTATCTTGATTCCTTCCTCATTCCCATATGTAAGTAGTGGAAGTAGTCCCCAGGGAACACGGACAGCTCCACAGCAAAGGCTGCACTCTGAGCACAAGTACTCAGGGTACAATGACAATATGCTGGCCGGCTTTGGCAAGAAGAGATGAATGAGAAATTTAATAGGGAATATTGCACAGCCTACAAAGAGTAAACCTGCATTTAATATAGGATTGAGGTTGACTGGGTTTAGGCTAATGAAGTTTGTATCTTATCCAACAGAATGAATCCAAATTTCCATTCACATGTAAAAATAGCCTATCAATTAAAGCATATTTCTTCCTCTCTGGCCCTGTTTTTCAATTATTTTATTTGAGACAATAAGTTTGGTAGGTTCTTTTGTTAACACAGTTCCTGTTATTCTAAAAGCAACAGATTTCATGGCCCATGGTGATCATCTGAAAAACATGTACACGAAAGAATGCACAGAGGTGTCAGGGGCACCCTTGGGAGGATAAGAACGTCCACATGGGACCAAGTCTTCTGCAAGCAGCAGTTTCTGTATGAATGGGTGAGAAATTTTCTTTTGCATTTGCAGGTGTTCTATATTCAAAAAGTACAACACAAGACATGACTTAAGGATTAACCCTCTAATCTGCCATTCATCCTCAACTCAGGGTTCCAAATATGAAAACCAAAATTTCAAAATATTTTAAAGAAATTATTAAAGGATTGATTTAATTATGGGATGTATATAAAACGATATCAAGTATGTTTGTGTAGCTATGTGATTTTTCAATTTAATTACTTAATTTTTAAATATTATATGCATAGTCTTTAGAAACTAATGAAAGTATGCAGATTTTACTTATTTCATTTAGAAAATATTACAGTACCTCTAGAATATCATGGGTTTGTTATTATCTGCTAACTGAGAAAGTAGAGATATAATACAAATTACATAAAATTTCAAACAGAAAAGAAAACCACAACATGTAGTAGTGATTTATCATAACTTATTATTAAAAAATACATACTTCAACTAACTACATTGTTAATAAAAAATTAAAAAAGAAAGTTCTAGGCTAGCATACTCCAGCATCTTTGAGTACTAAATTGAGTTAAACACAACACATGGATTTATTTTTCCTACCAACTGATCATTTTTTAATATGACTGTATCTCCAAAGAAAATAAATGTCACAGAGAGAGGCTGTTGAACAACTGTTCTCTGAGGAGGCAGTTTGAAGAAAACTGAAGATTATATAAAGTAGTAGAAATAAAATGTAGAAAATACATAACCAGCGCCTTTTTCTAAATTAAGATCACCAGTCTATTTAGAGAGATGGAAGTCGAAAAAAAATCATTAATATATGGGAATACGTAACAGTAAGCTTGGCACAACTGTTAGTTCTTCTCACTACACAAGAATGTGAAAATATTCCATGAAACTGATATACAACATATCAGCACATATCACTTTCTGGAAGAGACAGAATTACTTGTTTTTAAAATATTTATAATCATACAGATGGAAATAATTGAGAACAGCAGTTTGTTTAAACCAGAACTTATCACTTAGTATCACAGTGGGGAAAAGCTCTCATTACATTAAATATAAGAAACAACTATATGAGATTAAAAATTTTGCACTTGAGATTACGAATCCTTGTTGACTGATGAAGATGAGTCAAAAACTATGAATGCACAGAAGAAGATGGTTCTATATCTGCCTGCTATCAGTCTCTTGAACTTTGCTTTGATGGCTGCTGTGATTGATAGGACACCCCGACAAATTCACCACAAGTCCACTGTAAAGGGGAAATAGTATGCCATGCTGATACTTGAGGGACTGTCATGACTGAGGAATGCTTTAAACTGTTTCTAGTGACATCACAAAAATGCCATTATTATAATAATACATCTTCTTAACATTTGGCTTAAAACACTGGAAATATTTTGATTGTATTGCTACTATGCAATAAGAAAAATATTCTCTACTTAAAATGGTGTTTTATATATACATGTGACATATATTTATATATTTTATTTATGTAGAAACAAGGATTAATATACACAATAATGTATATTTGTATACTGATATTCATAAATAAAGCCTAAACATCAGTATATTAATATATATATTAGACTATGTTTGCTTATAGAAAAGAATAATGACCAGAAAATGATACATTCTTGCAGAGTCTATCAAAAACTTGAAAAAATCATTAATTATGTTTGAGGGATAGAAAAAACCCAACAAGATAGAAAGTATATCTGTATACACAGTACTAATTAAGTCAGAGTATTTAAATGTAGTAATTGTACTTTCACTCTCTTCAGTCTTTCTTAAGCATTGAAGAGAAAGAGCTATTGACTTACTCATTTCAGTTAGCAAGAAATTTCTCAACTTCCTTGGGTGCTTAAGTGCAAGAATATTTTAGACCCCATCTTTGCATATTACTTTATCTTTCAGTGGTAATTAACAGAGTCTTAATCTGGCTAATGTTAATGACCACTGTTCTTTCTTTAAATCCCAGTTAAACCAAGCTTATTAAGGGCCAATTAAAGGAAGTCTTATGTGATCTGAATAACACTAAGACCAATTTTTAACAGCTATAACTGTTTTGGATGATGACGGTGGAAAAGAAAGGCAAACCCTTCTCATTATGGCTTTGTTTTAAAATAAACTGTCAATGACTATTGGGAAGGACAGGGAATCTTGGTAAAAGTCAGAGATACAGATTAAATTTTGTGAAATAGAGGTGTTCTCAAAAAATTAGCTATATACTAGTCTTCCAATCCTGCCCATATAAAAGGTAACCCATAACTAATTTCCATTCAATTTTTCATAACATCAGAAAAGTGGAACAACACTTTGCAGCAACCTTCCAAGAGGTAACAACATAATCTAAAAATAACCATGGACAAAATGAAGAAAAATTTTCTCATCATTCATATAGGAAATAGAACATTCCCACCTAAACATGAAATAATTAATAGATACAAGTTTCCACTCCAGATTTTTCAAAAGCTTATTGGTTCCACTTTTGTCTAAGGTGATGGTTCCACAGATACATTATTACAAATTACGTCCTGCTATTCCTTACATATCCAAGATTTCATTCATTGCCTAACTTCACCATTGCCTTACTTTCCTTTCATCTGGAAAGCAGCAGTAACACAATCTGACTATTGCCTCTAGCTAGTAAACAAAATACTACTTTCACCACTACTACCCAAAGTCCTAAAAGCAAAGACCTAATGTCCATTTCAGCAAGTCACCGTCACACAGGTCCTTTGCCTACTCTGAGCACACAACAAAACAAACTCCATGGTGACAACTCTTAAATTCTGCAGCAGCAGCCACAAAATCCATGGCAACATTAATATATTGTTGTCTATAAAATACTCCTCATCCCTACTTTCCCACTCCCATACAAACACATCCAGCTATGACTCATAGCAGAGAATATCACTGAAGAAAAATTGATCGTTATTTTGAACAATAAATCCTGAATTATTTTTCTCTGTTCTCCCTAGATAATATGGCAAAACAGCCCTGGGCCTCTTAGAGAGCTCTGCACAAATCATCTTTTAATCCTGATACCTAGCACAGAAGAAAACTTGCATTTTGATTCTCCAGCTTTCCACTCTTTGTCAGGTTATCAAGCTAACTTGCATATCTTAAAGTTTTCCATCTATCATAAGCTGGAGATCAGTTTTAACTTTTTCTGTTCTTCTTCTTGGCTCCACAAGACAATGTGGCTGTATTACAGCTGTGAACATAATCACAAAAACAAACAAAAAATCTCTTTCAAAAATGAAAGTAGAATTTTGCAGAAAATTATGTGGCTACAAGAGTGCTAGGCTTTGCTCTACACAGCCTAACTGATAAACTGGGATCTTTCAGCAAGGCTACCTCAATAGTAAAGCATTCTATTTTACCAAAATAGTTATCAAGGCATGAAGAAGGGAGACAGAGGGGGAAAACAACACTGTAAAAACTGTATCATGTGAGTCACAAACAGCAAAACAGAATGGAAGTGGTGGCATAAGAGGATATTACAGTACTGAAACAAGGGTCAGAATGTCATAGCCAAAAATTCAGCTCTAGGTGAGGTCACACATAGAGTCCTGGCCATGAAAAACTTCAGAAAATGCAAATATGGTAAGTTTAATTTCATCCCCAGTTACGTCTGTTTATTTGGCAAATCAGCTTTTCCATACAAAGATAAACAAAAGATGGACAACCCAGAGTCTTGGCCTGTCCTGGGTACATCTCCATGCAAACCCCACAGCAAAGAGCAGTAAGAGAGAGGAGCTGGCCAGTCACAAAACAAAAGAATCATACTCAATAGTATTTAAATAACTTGCACTTCCTCATTCTGATCTTTCTTTTGCTCATTCTTACTCCCTCAGTTCTCCCCCCGCCACCACTTCCCACCATCACTGATCATTAATGGCACTTCTGGATTTTAATAAAGAGCTCCTTTCGTGTATCTTCTTCCAGTCCAGGTTTCAACTGTACACCGAGGAGTTCAATCCTGCGTCACAGAGCATGAGACCCCAGAACAAGCCTGACTGCTGTACTGGTACTGCAGCAGCTCTGTCTGTGCCCAGGGACACCTCTGATTTGTGAGAGTATTAAGGATGCTGTGTGCAAGCAACTTCAAGTTTTACTGGCCCCTAAATTTTGTATATAGCTATTTGTATAATCATTACGGGCTATTTAAATACTATTTTGGAAAATGCACGGACTGCAAACCATTATTCTTTGCCATGTCTGTGACATCTGTTTAGCGCTGCTGTACCAACAGCCACACTCAAGATGACTCCTGCAGGACCACTTACCTCTATTGTCTAGGATGATCCTCAGCATCTACTCAGTACCAGAACTAAGGCAGATCCTTACCCAGCTCAGCTCTGGCCATCCAGGCCAACTTTGTGCAGAAAGAGAAATTAGAAATTATTGGTAATAGGGATCTTGGTCCACAGGCACCTGACTACAGTTTTTGTGGGACCAGGGTGCTCTCATCAAGGTTTACTGATTAAGCAAACCACTATTTGACACAATACTCCACCCAAATGTGACTAAGCATGTTTATGAGAGCACTACACAATAAGCTAAATTCTCTCGCTGGCATCTGTACTTCATAAGCTACATTTGTGGACAAATAAAGTAGCTGCATTCTCTTTCCTATCAAGAAATTACTGCTAAATCTTATTTGCATTAAAAACCAGTTGAAATTCCTGTATATTTGCATGAGTCTTGATGCAGCACATCTCTGGAAACAAAATGAACAGGGAGTTCCTAAGCCAGAATGAACCAAATAAGCATTACATGGATTGCAAAAGGAAAGATAGTGGTTTCTCAATCACCAGGAAAAATGTTGGACCTAATGCAATAGAAGTGTTTAGGAGAAAAGAACTAAGCAATGCAAGGGAGAAAAAATTTAATACAACTATCCTGGATGTGAGGCTTGTGAAATTGCATTAAGGAGATGCCTAGTGAAGACCTTTGGTGAGCTCTGTAGAATAGACAGGAGATACATTATCATAGCAACACTTGCTTTCACTTCTCAGGGCGGGAAAGTAGATCAGGAGCATCAGACTATGGGTGGAAAAAAGATGGATTTTTCTTTCTAAAGCTCTCAATCTTTTATTGTTCCCAACTTTCCACTTGTTATTTTAAACTTCTGGGTAGTTCTTTTCCTATCCAGATCTTTTATCGGCTTTTATCTACTTCATCAGTCTCCCTCCATGTAACTGGGGCATGGGAACTAGAGATGTCAGGTTGGTTTTTGTTTTCCTAAGGATGCCTCAGGACTGACTGAACAATTACTACTGGAGTCATGAAGGATTTTTTCCCTTTGGAGTCTAATGGATTTTAAAGCATCTTGGAGTTTTAGTTCAATCGACAGGAAAATCTGGAAGTAACTCAAAGCCCTAGCTATTCCTTCTTAACTTTGGAGGGCTGCTAGTAAAGCATATAATAATAACTGAAACACAGAATTTGCTGGTGAACTTTTGTAACTTGAAAAGGCATATCTCCCTTTGGTAACTGTTGCCTTGCTATGGGAAGAAGCAAGGAGAGAGGCATACTCAAAGACCTTGTAAAGAAGAACTGAGGCCAAGGACTGAGTCCTAAACACTGTATTCCATCCTCTAGGATGTAGCTGTGTAGCTGGGGAGTCTGAGAAGATTTTTATTGTTCCAGAACCCTGCCAGTGTTGTCAGTAACACTGCAGCCTGCTGCTTAAATCCATTGCTATGTCTGTCTTCATTCTCTTGGGCATCCTAATCAAGTGTCCATTTAAATAGAACAGTGGCATTTTAAGATGCCAGCTACTCACACTAAGATGAAATCTTCCACTGTGGAGTAAAAAAAAGTGAGCTGTAAGATAAAATATTCATATGTAAGAAATAGTACCTGCTGAATTCCTATCTATGATTCATTTCAAACTTAGTATATTTCATAGCAGAAGATGAATTACAGTGCTCTACAGAGGTGATCAGATACAGAGAAGGGTGGAGACAAAGCATATAATAAACAAATACTTAATATGCAACTTTTAAGACCTGATTTTTTTGTCATCTAATTCTAAATACTAGCTCTAGAAAAGGAGACATGTTAGAAAATTAATATCCCAGGTAATCTATAGACCACTTTTGGCTAATTTAAAGCTCCGATGTGTATTTGTTTCCTGTATAAATTTCTTTCTTATTATTCTCAATAAGATACTCTCAGCACGATAAAAAGAAGGACATTACCAGCAGCGTTTTCAGTCATGGGGGCTATATATTCAAGAGCAATCAATAAAAGCCACACAGGGCCTGACAAACAACTAGTCAAAGGAATCATTTTTCTCAGATACTTAGCAGTATCCTTTTAAAGTAATTGCTTTTGGTCAATGTTACTTGTTATCATTTGGTCTGCTCCTTTTCCAAAACAGAATGGATGTCATTTCCATTAATATTTCAGCTGTCTATGTAGGTTTTCAAAGTGCATACTCCACAAAAAGAAAAAAAAGGAGGATTTTCATTTCAACTTCAGTGAACTAACAAAGAACTCTAAGATGTTATAAAATAGACAGCGTCATATCATTGGAGCTAAAAGGTAATTTTAAAGAAAATTATTATGAAATATAAGACATTGTCTGCCCTCCTTCTCACTCTATTCAAAACTATAAAGTCCCTAAAGACAAATAGAAATTACAGACTTTGGCCCAATCAATCCATGCTAGAAAACAGTATTAGCAGACAAATACAATCAAAATGCTGCCTAAAATAAGGAAATGAACACCAATTCCTTATTATAGCTTGTTTTAGGAAATTTAATGAAAATTTCACTACTGAAATCCTTGTGTTGCCTAACCCTGTTTGTGACAGCAGGGAAGTTGCTGTCTTGTGTCAACTGATCATTTAAAGATGTCCACAAGATACTGAAAATAACCAGCATAATCTGCAAGTGTACAGCTGGGATTCCAAATTAGATTAAGAAAGGCAAAGAACATATCTTTTCAGTTGTAGTAAGGCCTCAGAAACTGTCTAGTTACGCTTTGTACTAAATGTTCTGGCACACTGCCAAGGCACTTCCAAACATTTCTGAGTTCACTTTTCCATAGAACTCTTTTAAAAATCAATTAGTAGTGAAAAGTCTTTCAAATGCAAGTGTTTTAAAATGTCAAGCTTGTATTGCTTTTTTTCTTTTAATCTTTTTCTTTCCCTTGTTGTGCATCAGTGACAGTATTTTGAAACCTTTACATTAAGTTCATCACATCCTCTAATTAAGCCTATAAAGAGAACAATATGTGCAGGTAGTTTGAAATGCATGTAACAAAAGATTCCATTCTTTAGGAAAAAAAATAAAAGGGAAAAATAAAAAATGTTGAGAGAGATGCTGTAATTTTCTTAAACAAGGATGCCCAGGACATTTGTATTGATTTCAGGGTGATAAATGTTTTCATCATTACTAGGCAGCTGTAGAAGAAATGCATATGCTATTTAGAAATTCCTGAATTAGGACATTTTAAAAGCATACTGCATAAGTGTTTTGGAAGTTCAATTAAAAGTGCTGGAAAGAGTAAACAAATTGAAGTTCCTTTAAATATTCATCAAAATGCGGAAGAATACTGGCAGAAGGGCTTTCTGATTGTCAGAAAAAGATTATCTTTAAGGACTGTAACTTCTCAATGGACTTTGTACCACAATGTAGCATACACCTTCTTCTTCCTGTTGCTCATTTTGGATGATATCCCAACTCCATAGTAAAAGAGTTAAAGAGATGTTTTGTCCCTATGTCACGTAATCTGTTTGCTCTATTTCATTCAGCTAAGTGCCCAAAGGTTTACACAGATAGCAATTGATTGAAATC